>NW_028251007.1:0-191949 GCF_964263255.1 Lissotriton vulgaris | reverse complement strand
TTCTGGCCCCTAGCTCCACTGATGGTGTTTCTTTTTGCCCAGAAGAAAGTGGAGCTTTGGACCCTAGTTCTACCCCCATTTCAGCTGCTTCTTTGCAGCTAATGTTCGCGGCACTATCAGCCGAGATCAAGCGAGGCTTTGAGGAATCTGCCTCCATTCAGAGAGACATAAGAAGCTTTTGCAAGTCCCTGGATGGAAAAATCGATGGCCTATCTGCAAGAACTCAAGCCTTAGAAGAGACTGTGGGGCAACTGTTGATGCGTGCTGGACGGTGTTCAGGATGACATACTGAAGCTAAAGAAAGAAGATGCGGCCCTATCGGAGAGAATGGAGGGTTGTGGAGAACAATGCCAGGCGATGCAACATTCGCATCCTGAATGTCCCGGAAGGGAGCGAAGGAACAGACATTAAGGGCTTTATTATATCACTGCTAAAAGAGTCTCTCAACCTGCAACACTCCAACGAGGATCTCGCAAAGGATATTCAGCGCATCCACAGGGATCCATTCAGGCGCAACCCGCAAAGAACTAAGCCGAGGAAAATCCTAGCGAATTTTCACACGTATACACTTAAAGAACAAATTTTGAATCTTGCTTTGAAACAAAAATCTTTAGCAGGCAATGGATTCAACTTTCAGATACGCCCGGACCTGTCCAGATTCACTCTTGATAAACAGTGGGAGTTGGGCAGGAGAATGGATTCTTTTCGAAAGTTAGGTGCTACGGTGCAGATGGGGTTTCCTGCGTCCCTCAAAATAATGCACAATAACAAAATGCACAACATACGATCGGTTCAGGCTGCTGATGAGCTGTTATTGTCTTTGGGTAGTAGGAAGGGGCCAGCAGATTTGGATAGGTAAGCAGCTTATTTTTCACGGCTAGCAGGCTAATCCAGTATTATAAGTCCCCCCTCTTGTATCTCTTACTGCAACTGGCTTAGATCTATGATGTTGTTGGGGAGCAATTTAGAATAAGCTGGGTAAACCCTAAGCTAGGGCTAGGGTATGGTATTATATCAAAACTTTAAGGATGAAATAACAAATCACGTGCAAAAAAATAAATAAATAAATAATTAAAAAAATAATAAAATAAAAAAAATGTACAAAATAGGGCGAATTTGAACACAAGTAAATAGCTATAAGAGGCACTTATGGGGGTGTTCGGGTAGAGTAGGGGCACCTTCTTCCGGTACTTCCGGATAGAGAGTACAAGGGTTTCTCATGGGAGGGGGGGTGGTTGGGGGGGTCACTGGGGGTTGATGGGTTAGGATAAAAAGGGAAAAAAATACTTGTTCTCAATTGAGATCCAATCAAAGTTTATTAGGGAATCTACTCTGGATCGGCAGTTAGACAGGGCATCGTTTTATTTGACAGCACTTTCTGTTACCTTCTACTCTCAGTGCTATGAGCAAGCTCAGGATCTTCTCCTGGAATGTAAATGGTCTTCGCGTCAAACCTCGAGCAAATAAAATTCTGCAGTACCTACGAGACGTAGATGCAGGGATCATTATACTCCAGGAGACACATTTAATTGAGGGTGAGATGCTTGAGCTAGTGAAGAAGAATAGATGGTTAGATACCTCAATCTCTACCTCCCAATCGCTAAATATAAGGGGAGTGTCTATCTTGTTTAAAAAACCTATGAACATGAAAATCATACAGCAAAAGGTGGACACTGGCGGGAGATGGGCCATTGTAGCGGTTGAGATGGGAGGCATAGCTTTAACATTGGTTGGTTATGACGGGCCAAATCGTGATGACCCCTCAGCACTTGAATCTTTATTCTTACATCTCCTACAATTTCCAGAGCCAGTTATAGTAACTGGAGACTTTAACATCGTGTTAAATCCTCTACTGGAAAAGTCCCCAACAAGTAGACAGCAGGTTCTTTCAAAATCTGGAAACTTCTTACTTGGGTGTATGAACCAATACGGCTATGTTGATATTTGGAGGGTAAGAGCAGGGCAGAGGCAGGGATTTTCGTTTAGAAATCTCAAATATCGACATCGGTCGAGGATAGATTTTATCTTAGTCAGTTGTGCCCTGGTTGACTCTGTTAAGAATGTAGGCTGTACTCCTTCACATCTCTCTGACCATTCTTCCATGACGTTAGAACTTGAGTGGGGGGCTAAGCTTCCCATTAGGATCTGGTCTTTTGATAGATCTTTCCTTACCTCCTCGGAGGACATAGAGTTCATTCAATCTGAAGCACGGAATTTCTTCGTAACTAATACTGGTTCAGCACCACTTGGTGTTGTCTGGGACGCTTTTAAGTGCACATTAAGAGGATTGATAAAAAATAGGACTGTTTACAGAAGAAGGCAGTATATGGAAGAGGTGTCCTCCATCAAAGCCAGTATGACAGCAGCACAGACAGAAATTGATGATTGCAGGGTTGATGGTAATTATGATTTATCCCTGAAACACGAAAACTTGGTAGACTTGAAAAATAAATTGTCTTCTGTTCTTGATAAGCGTATTTTACAGAGATGGAAGGCCCGCAAATTATCTCACTTTCAATACGGGGAGGGGGCTGGCAGGTTGCTGTCGCGGAAAGCAAAATCCGATCGGGCACAAAATATTATTGAGTCGGTTACAACAGATAGAGGTATCCTTACAAAAGATGCAGACATTAGGGAAACCTTTAAGGATTTCTTCCAGGCAATATACCAGGAGGACCTTAGTGTGACATCTGAAAGTATTACGAGTTGGCTGGAGGATATCTCTCTACCATCTTTGTCAGCTGAACAGAGTAATTTCCTAGACAAGGAAATAACCAAGACAGAGGTAGAGGATGCCATATGGGGAGCTAAGGGAGGTAAGGCTGCAGGAACTGACGGCTTACCGTCTGAAATTTACAAAAACTTGCTATTTGAGGTTTATCCCGTCCTGGCGACTTTCTTCAATCAGATATTGAGGTAAGGTGAGGTCCCTCCTGCCTCCTGGGAAGACGCCTACATAACACTTATTTTGAAGCCAGGAAAGCCCCCAGACGACTGTGGCTCGTATCCGCCAATTTCGATATTAAATGCCGACTACAAGATTTTTGATACAATATTGGCTAAGAGGCTTGGTCAGGTAGCCCCGGATATACTGCATCCCAATCAAAAAGGCTTTGTAAAGGGGAGGCAGTTATATGAGCTCATTTATGAACTTGTAGGCGCCATAGATATTGCGACGAAGGAAGGTATGCCCCTGTCGGTTCTTACGTTGGACGCCACCAAGGCCTTCGACAGGGTGAATTGGCTATACCTGTCGGAGGCCTTGTCGAAATTCAACGTGGGGGATAAGTTCCGCAGAGCAATAAATTTGCTCTATAGGAGTCAGTCTGCCTCAATACTGATTAATGGGGGTCTATCTCAGCCATTTCAGGTAACGAGGGGTACGAGACAGGGTTGCCCCCTGTCTCCCCTGTTATTTGATTTATATATTGAGCCGTTTGCGCAGAAATTAAGAGAAGACACCCTAATTAAACCTTTTGTTTATTGCGAATGGGTTAAAAAAGTAGCCCTTTATGCGGATGATATTATGATCTTTTCATCAGATGTTAATACAGCATTCCCAGCGGCTATAGACTTAGCCCTGGAATTCGGAAGGGTTTCAGGATATGAGGTGAATGCCTCCAAAACTGTCATGGAATGTTGACTAGAATATTCACAGAGAAACATCAAGTGTCAACCTGCGGTACTTGGGGATAAATATAGATAAAGATATAAAATTGATCGCCCCTTCAAACTTTGCTATAGTAGCAGCGCAGTGCCGAAAACTGATGAGAGCTTGGGCGCATCTCCCGCTTACCATCTTGGGGAAGGTAAACCTTGTTAAAATGTCTATACTGCCAAAGGTTTCCTTTTTATTTAATTCAATTCCGGTGTTTTTTGACCAGAATATAATTTCAAAGCTGCAGAGCGAGATTTCCTCATTTATTTGGAATAACAAGAATCTAAGAATTGCTTGGAAAAAGATAAGGCGACGTAGGGAGAAGGGTGGGTTGGCGGGCCCTGATCTCCAGGCTTATGCGTGGGCATTTCAGTTATCACATGCACGAATGCTTTTGAAAACACCTACGGAGACAGGCGTGGGCCTTATGTTTTCCACCTTGCTGAGCTGCGAGGGAGTTGGGCAGGGTAGTTTTTTGTTTAAATTTGGAGACCCTAAATTTTTTACAAAAATAAAGCTGAAGGTACTATAGGGGATGGCTAATACTTGGTACAGAGTGAGGCTCTCAATTAAACTAGATTATCACTCTAGTTAAGCTCCAATATGGGATTTACCTGCGCCCCCAGCCTGGAAGGGAGATGCATTAGTATTACCACTCAAACAGGCTGGAATTGCATCTTGGGGCAACTTGTTTATCGACGGATCTTTATTTCCATGAAACTACTTGGTCAACCAAGTTGGACCGAGATTTTCAAGATTTAAATATTTACAAATCTCAAGTTGGGCTCAGGCACTTCATATACAGTCAACGCGGAACAGCAGCTTGCCTATAGGGGAAGAAAGTGAATTAGAGGCGCGTCTGGTAGATAAACCCCCTGTAAAGAAGGAGATCTCGCTTTGGTACAACATGATCTTAGAGGAAGTAGATGGCAAATTTTGTCTTCCAATGTTATTGTGGGGTGAGTTGATGCCAGGAAAAGATGTGGAAGAACTCTGGAGAACTTCATGTAGGGTGTTGTGGGACTTAGTCAAACCCGACTGGCTCCGAAGGAACCATTTATTCACAATGCATAGGGCCTACTATTCCCCGCAGAGGCTGTCTAAATTTTCCCCGACAGGTCCGGTCTCTTGTGCAAGATGTGGTTTGGAGGCGGCGTCCGATATACATATGTTTTTCGAATGCCTGCAAATTACCTCCTTCTGGGACTCCATAAGCAACAAACTGTCGTTGATATTGGATTTTCCCATCTCCATAGATCTGGGCCTTGTCATCTTCGGCCTGAGTGGGAAATCCCGTAGCGCAGCCTCGAACCTGGTGTTTTATTCCATTTTGGCGGCTCGCAGGGAAATTTGCAGACATTGGAAGGATGCCTTGCCGCCTACTTTTTTGAATGGCGTTCCTCTATCCTCCAAATCTCGAAACTCGATCTGGCAAGGGGAGGGAATCAGGAAAAGAGAGCCTTTTGGTATCAGCTGGATTGGTCACGTTGAACCTGTTTTTTTTTTAGTTTTTTGTTTTTTTTCCCCAGGTCCAATGATTACGCAGACATGGTTCCCCTTCTGGCTCTGCTGCAGCATCTAGCGGTGCTTTTGGGGCCCCGGTGAGTCGGGCGCTATCGATCAACAAAATAGCCCACATGTCAGAGATTTCTGGCTCGTCAGCAGTTACTGTTGGAATTTGGTCGCCATCCTCCCTACGCTATCCCTGCCAGCTGACGCTGAGACAGTACAGTGGCACTGCCTGCTTTTCTGCTCTGTGGCAGTTTGGTTTTTTGGTTTTGATAGATTGAAACCATGCACGCGAATGAGGATATAAAAAAAAAAATAACATAAAATGTTTTCACAAATTAATCAATTCAGCTTCCTCTGGCAGGGTGAGGAGGTCACTTCTCTCATAGTTTCTCAGTTCATGTCAGATTCTGGCACTGGTTCAATGCCATTGGCTTCAGTAGCTTGAGTTTCTTTGCGCAGGCGCAGTTCCTCCAAAGATGGAGTTCAGAAGTACAGTTCTGGCCCAAATGTGATACATTAAAAAATGGAAGAGAAACAGTTTTAGAGACACAGATTAAATGAATGCACTGTATACCACTTATCTCTATTCTATTTCCATTGTTTTATTTTAACTATTGCATTAAAGGTTAAGCAGAACAAACAGCTTAGCGAAAGCAGCGATGCAAGCTTCTTGCACGTTAGGACACAAAACAGCCATCTTAGTTCTAGTGCGCAGAAGCAAAAGTTTCCCACCAAGCAAAATAACATGTCATGTCACGTGAGTGTGACAGACGCAAGCACATTTGTCGAGCTTTCCCTAGATACTAAATATGTTGTGTAATGTAATATTACTATAACAAAAGATGTTAGTTAGTACATTAATAATATTTTCGAGAAGGCTGAATACAAGCAAGTCACTTTACGTGTGTAACCTTGCTCCATCACCTTTACATTCAAATTCATGGATGAAAATCTAGCTAATGAACCAGACGCACCTCTCCCCCATACCTTCTATTGAGAATGGACTCAAGCAAGGCTGTGCTCTAGTTCCTCTTCTGTTTTCCCTGTATATTTCAGATATAGGTGATTACATTAAAAAATCTGAAATCCATCCACAAAAATTACGTCACTGATCAGTAAGTTACTCAGTGTCTGATTACAAGTTTGGTGGACGGGCTACTCCATCACAAACATGACGGATATCCCGTCTGCCGTATTAAGAGTTCCTTTATACTCCATTGGATGTAATGGAACTCGCGATATGACGGACGGTATATCCGTCACATTTGTGATGGAGTAACCTATCCACCGAACTCATATTCAGGCCCTTAGCATATGTAGATGACCTCCTAATGTGCTCACAGACTCCAATTTGACTACAGCACCAATGTGCTCCTCTCAACGACTATAATCAGATGTATGCTCTTTAGATGAACATCAACAAAACGAAAATGTTATCCTTTGGGAAGAACATGAAGTAATTTACATGGAAAATGGGAGCTAACAATTTTGAATCAGTACAATTGTATGATTGTTTGTGCTCCTATCTGGATAAGAATCTAAACTTTGGATAACATCTAAATATGTTAAGAACAAAGTCATTCATAACAAAAGCAATAAAAAAGTTTGCATCATCATGTAATGCAATTAGGGCATTGTGATTGCCTTTTGGGCAAAACTTATTCCACTTCTGACTTATGAGTTTTTGGTATTAAATGAAAACAAATAAAATAACTTAAATCTGCTTTTTATTCAAGATGCACATCTTTTATTTAACTTTAGAAGAACTACTCCTTTTGCAATAATCAGACTTGAATTAAGTCTACCATCTATTGAGGCAGTCCTCCTATTTAAAAAAAATCCATCTCTTTGAGAGGCTTTATTTATCAAGAACTGGCACAGAACAATATAACCAGATCAGCGTTTTCTCTTGATCAAATTAATTCTTTATCAAAGAACATAATCTCCCTTTGTTTAAGGATCTCTTGAAGATACAACAATTAACTCAAAAAGGAGACATCAGGGAGTTCTTTCATTTAAGAGACCTATATAAAGTATCCTGCTTCAAACATACAGAGCAACTTATGGAATAATATCTTCAGTCCAGCTAGAAATACATAAATTCTGATTTAGAGGCACCTATATAGCAAAAATGTCTACGATTCAGTTCATTGCATAGTCAGTTGAAAGAATTCGAAGGCTCCTGGAAGTCCACATCCAGTTCCCCTACCTACAGACTCTTTAAATATCGAAATAAAACATTGGAACATATTATTTGTGTTTGCACAGAGCTGAGCGACATTTGAACCAAAAATGCATTTGCCTGCTTCAGGAAGCAATCTTTGCGTACTATACAAGAGTTTATTACAGCTTGTATCCAGCCACAAACGAAAGCCTTTATTGGGAAATTTAAAACAATATATGGAAATAACCTATAAAATATTAAAATTAAATGATAACATACCTAATGAGCATTCTAAGACAGATGACTAAATTTGATGCACTAAAGAGGGATATAGTATTATTTTGTTAATCTTATGACTCGTGTATTATTTTTAATATTGCCTATTTATGTATTTAGAAATTCCTAACATATTTATGTTCTATGCATTGTTTAATTTATTGCACATTGTGGTGATTTATAATATATATATATATATTCCAGGAAGCCAACCTTTCCATTGAGCCCTATTTGAAAAAATTACATTTTACCTTACCGAGTCAATTTACTATTCCTTGACCAGCCGCTGCCCTTGGAGGGAGTTTCGTGGGGCAGAAAGGCGGGGCGGGGGAGGGGCAGTGTGGAGGGTACTAAACATATGGATAATTGAAGGTAAGTAAACAATTAAATGAATATAATGAATTTCGCTGTGCACCCTGCATCGCAAAGTGCGATGCAGCGCGCACTACGAAATTTGTTTCGTTTGCAGTCTCCTCTGCTGGGCTTCTTCTTTCAACCTTCTTCTTCTTAAGTTTGGGGAATCTAACTTCTTGGTTCAGGGCTGCCCCCTAAATACTGAAGGTAGTGGATGTTTTAAGGGTCTTGAGGTCAGTAGCCAATGGACTATTGACCTTAGGGCGACTACACCCTTGGTGTCTTCACCCCACAGGAGAGAGTGGGCACAATCCCTAATTCTAATTGGAGAGTGCCTGCCATGCAAGATGGCGAGCACTGAAGAGTGGGCTTCACCTCTCCTCCCCCACCTAAGGGGTGAGATTGGCCGAGGTTGGCACACCTTCTGGGCTGTGCTAATTTTTCCCGCCAGGAAGGGGCCCTCCTCCTGATAGCAGGAGAGGTTGGGGTAACGTCACAAAGACAGCAAGCAACTTACCAGAGGATGGTCGTTTTTCAGGGGACATCTCTAAGATGCCCGCTGAGTGCACTGTATAATAAATCCCACACTGACATCAGTGTGGGTTTATTATGCTGAGAAGTTTGCTACCAAGCCTTTCCAAAATTCAGTAATGCCACTATGGTGCTTTGGAGTTTGTAATGACAAACTCCCAAACTCCCAAACCAAATTCGCTTTATGGCTTTACTGCACTTACAATGTCTAAAAATGGACTTAGACACTGTAGGGGTACAGTGCCCATGCACCTGTACCCTCACCTGTTGTATTGTGCACCCAGCTAGAGGGCTGTCTTACCTATACCACAGGCAGTGGGTTGTAGGTATGGCACACAGGAATGTGTGCCATGTCGACTCTTCACTTTTCCCTGCACCAAATTACGCAGCCTGCAATGGCAGTGTGTGTGTGTTAAGGACCTCTAAGGGTGACACAATATGTGCTGCAGCCATTTGAGGCCTTCCCTGGTCACAGAGCCTTTGGTACCCAGGGTACCTTTTACAAGGGACTTAAAGTTGGCCAGAGAGATACCAATTGGGGGTACAAAGGTACAGTTTTGGGAAAGAACACAGGCCCTGTGAACCTGATTAGTAGGGTCCCAGGGCACATCAAGTCAAAGAGCATTAGAAATCTAGCAAAAAGTGTGGGGGGGGTTACTGCAACAGAAACCCAGCTTCCTATACTTCCCAGTTTTTTCATCTCACTTAATGCCCTGCACAATAGCAATAGTTTAACTTATATCCGGAACTCTTTGCCACCGTCAATAGCATGCTGATTTACTTCAAGTGCCTGGGAATGCACCCTGCATTCAGACAACTCACTCCTCATTCTCGCCCTTCACTTTCACGCTCACCCTGCATTCCCAGCAATCACTTTGTACTCACACTGATCACCATGCACTCACAACATTCACCCGCTCACCCTGCACTTGCAGCCTCACTCGGCACTCCCAATGCACTTGCACTGTTCACCCTGTACTTTATCGTGTAGTTACACGAACACACTACTCACCCGCAGGCATTTGACCCTTCACCCAACTGTCCCCCTCACTGCTGAATCTGCAATCTCACTCAAACAAGCCCATCACTAACTATGAATTCATTCATCCAACTCTGGACTTACATCTGCACCATATGGTCATCTCACTCAGACTCCAGTCAATCCTCTTACCCTACTCTCACACGTTTGTGTCGCTCACCATGCACTCACATGGACACTCCTTCTACCAACACAGTGCAGAGGATTAATGTGCCTACTGCAAAGAATGTGTACCATGCAGATCACAGAAATGAGTGCGAGTGTACTATGAGTAGCGCTATAAAAAAATGTTTGTGAGAAAGGTGCTATAGATAGATGAGGTGCGTTGTTGGTGAGTGGTACTGAGGGAATTCATGGAAAAGGAGTAAATGGGGGAGGGGGCTCCAAAACAAAAACATTGCACCATGTGCAACCCATGTTAGGCCCAGCCCTGGCTGGGAGCGTTAACCCCCGCAACCTCCCCTCCTCACCACGAAGTTCAGGTCTAGTTGCGCCCCTGCCAGGAGCCATAAGGCACAAAATGAAACTGTTCCTCCCATTCCCAGTATTGGTATTAGAAAACAGCCAATGGGACCCCTCACATCCTTGGACCTCAGTGAGACTGCGCCTGGTGCTTTATTGATAGCTACGTTCCTGTTTGACTGTACGAGAAGGGGCTAAGCCCCTGTGAGTCTGGTTCTGTTCATTCAGTCAGTCTGTACCTTTTAAACCATTTCCCAGGTGCAGTGAGCTAAATATTTAATGAATATACATCCCCGTTGACATGTTATGCAAATGTAAATGGACCTATGGTTACAAGGGCAGGTGGTACTTTCGCAATTCTCTGAGTTGTTGCTTCCCGACACATTTGCAAGAACTATTCCAAAAATCATTGTGTTAATTAGACCAGATGTGGTGTCATGTATCTTGACAACTGCAAAAAGTAAGAGTTGTGAGGTTTTCAGATTCCTATGATTTTGTAAGGCACTTTAATAAATAGCAGCTGACAGGGGTCTCTATGTTAATTTACCCCACACAGCGCGTTGTACTTATGTATGTGGGCCATGCACAGTGGGGGGGGCACAGCACAGTAGGAGGATCAGAGATTTTCAGCCCAAACCTTAATCAGGCCATTTGTCAGCTGAAATGTGTGTAGCTCTCTGATCATTTGCAAAAAACTCAAGCTGTCATTTTCTCCTACAGGAGAGCAGTAGCTGTGAGAGTGTGAATTGTAATTCGGATTCTGCAAAATACTTCTGAATAATGCATTTCGTCTCGCTGGCCTAATATACACAATTATGCATTCGCCTTGTATAGTTGTTTAGCTACTGTTCTTTCTTAAAAATCTTGTTCGGGAGCAAAAACTCCACATTAGCCCTTTGTTTCATTCAATTCCTCGGTGGATATTCTTAATCATCGTGAAGAAAAATCTGAGAAAATACAGTTCTTTTAAAAAGTAAAATTGTTGCAGAGCTTTCTAGTCAAAGCTTGTGTTGGTATGTGCAAAGGTGCACTCCTGCTATGTATATAAAGGTGTCTCTGGTCACTGGTAACGCAATGAACTCCAACTAAACAGATACGGGTTGTAGCAATGATTTCAAAACTGCGCAGCGCGCCCGCCTTTATTCAAAATGATAAAGAACAAAACCAGAAAGTTGGACATGGGCTTTGCTACCAGGTTTAGAAAAGGAAAATACTTTACTGAGTAATCACAATTACAGTTCCCAAGCATTTATCAGGCCCATATGTATCTACGATTACTTCAAACTTTTTAGATCTCTCTGTGTCTGTAAAACGTCTCATGCTATACACATGCATAAAACATGCATACTCACAGTACAGTACAGAAAAGCGAACTTTTGGTTAGTCTCCTTCAATCATTGACTGGTGGCATTTCTTTGACTGTTTTTTAACCAATGGCACTTCATGGAATGTTACAAGTTGCTTCCATAGGCCCACATTGTAAGCTGTCCACTTTCCTGCTGACTAGCCCTCTCGTTTTTGGTAGCTCAGATCCTCCCGCCAACTTCCCCCCACTATTCTGAGTACAAGATGGTGCCCATACTCCCTCCTGCCACAGGATGCTCTTATTTTTGTAGCGCAGATCCTCCCGCCAACTTCCCCCCTCTATTCTGAGTGCAAATTGTGGCCCATACTCCCCCCTGCCACAGGACGCTTTTATTGTTGTAACGCAGATCCTCCCGCCGCCAACATCCCCCCTCTATTCTGAGTGCAAATTGTGGCCCATACTCCCCCCTGCCACAGGACGCTTTTATTGTTGTAGCGCAGATCCTCCCGCCAACTTCCCCCCACTATTCTGAGTGCAAAATGTGGCCCATACTCCCCCCTGCCACAGGACACTTTTATTGTTGTAACGCAGATCCTCCCGCCAACTTCCCCCCACTATTCTGAGTGCAAGATGTGGCTCGTACTACCCCCTGCCACAGGACGCTCTTATTTTTGTAGCGCAGATCCTCACGCCAACTTCCCCCCACTATTCTGAGTGCAAGATGTGGCCCATACTCCCCCCTGCCACAGGACGCTCTTATTTTTGTATCGCAGATCCTCCCGCGAACTTCCCCCCACTACACGAACACACTACTCACCCGCAAGCATTTGACCCTTCACCCAACTGTCCCCCTCACTGCTGAATCTGCAATCTCACTCAAACAAGCCCATCACTAACTATGAATTCATTCATCCCACTCTGCACTTGCATCTGCACCATATGGTCATCTCACTCAGACTCCAGTCAATCCTCTTAACCTACTCTCACACTTTTGTGTCGCTCACCATGCACTCACATGGACACTCCTTCTACCATTACAGTGCAGAGGATTAATGTGCCTACTGCAAAGAATGTGTACCATGCAGATCACAGAAATGAGTGTGAGTGTACTATGAGTAGCGCCATAAAAAATGTTTGTGAGAAAGGTGCTATAGAGAGATGAGGTGCGTTGTTGGTGAGGGGTACTGAGGGAATTCATTGAAAAGGAGGAAATGGGGGAGGGGGCTCCAAAACAAAAAAATTGCACCATGTGCAACCCATGCTAGTCCCAGCCCTGGCTGGGAGCGTTAACCCCCGCAACCTCCCCTCCTCACCCCGAAGTTCAGGTCTAGTTGCACCCCTCAACGGTCAGTGCAAGATGTGGCACATGCTCCTCCCTGCCACAAGAGGCTCATTCCAACATGACTCCGTGCTTGTGTGTGCATATAAGGTGCCCACCCTGTAATGGAAAAGCAAGAATCTATGTTAAATTTAAATCTCAATTCAATCTTTAAGTATAGAAGTCAGGTCTATGCCTATCGTGATGTCTAGCAGTATAAAAATAGTCAACATCACATAGCATAAATATTTACTATAATAATAACCTCCTATACACATGTGACTTCTGAGCAGTCGGCTCAGCTTCCATGGGTGCACTCTATCAGCCTGCCCACTTTCCCCACCTCTGTAATGCAACAGTCTCCTATTATTTCGTTCTGTGCTCTTATATTTTAATAGTTAACACTTTCTCTGACCTTGAAACGGCCAACTCTGTTTTACACACGCTCTAGTAAAGGCTGACTGTGTTTTAGATATTAGCTTAGAGCCATGTCGCTCCCACCATTGTCATGGGGATGCTAGCCGTACACACTCAGCCCTCTTGTAGCCCCAGTGACAGCTGCTGGCAACAGAAAGTGGTGCAACAGCGTGGTGGGGAATACAATAAAAACACTTAGCTGCCGCTGCCGACTGCCTCGGTGCTCCTCCTCTCCCAGTGACCACACAGCACAGACTCCTAGACTCCATACCTAATCCAGACGCTGCTCTCATGCTATTACCCAGCATGAGAGCAGCACTGGGATTGGCCTTAGCTGGCTGGCTTAACATTCGCTCAGGGACAGGGAGCCTGCGCCTTTTCTCTACCAGGCTGTACAACACAGCTGGGTTGGAGAAATCTAAGTGCGCATGTCGGTTTGTCTGTCCTAAGACGGCCGGCCAAACTGACATGTGCACTTACAGCAGTGCTCAACACTCCTCCTCCCTGCTGTCCATGGAGGATGGCCCAACATCACCCCGTGCTACACTTGCAGCACCGGCTTAGGGAATGTAAAAATACAATGATAATAGATGTGTTTTATTATAAAAAAAAATTCATTTGCTGACGCTGAGCAGTGGGGTGACGCTCCTCCACCATTATGGAGGAGGCGCCGCTGCGTAGCCCCTAGACCAATGCGAGGACTGCAAGTGTACAGATTGTGCCTAAAGACATCTTCAAGCCTTCATCTGGCAAACAGGATAGAAATAAGACAGAGGAGAGGGAGCGGGTAAATATTGAATCCTGTAGTAATGTTTATAAGTTATTTATTTTCAGCACCTAAGCAGATTTTCGCACAGAATAAAAGAGAGTTTATTATGCTTATGCTCCATTTAGACCTTTTCAATGAGCATAAGATTGACCCTGCTTCATATACAGTGCTGCAAATGAATGTGGAATAATTCTAGTCTTTTTAAATCTTCAGAAATATTGGTTATGACGGGGAGGCATTTTTGGGAGTAATAATATATATAAGCTAAGCTATACTGATCTTTTTATTATAAATTACTCAAATTCACTTTTCTTTTTTCTATCAGCATATTTTTAATTATATAAGCAATTCATCAAAAGAGAGAGCAATGATAGGCAATACATTACCCACATCATGAAACTTTTCAAACCATTTGATGAAATGCATATACAATAAAACAGTATATGTTAAGTCCCTTAATCCCTAGGAGAAATAGTAAGAAGGAGTATTAAAATGGAGAGCAGGAAAAAAGAAAACCGAGGAATAAAAAGAAGAGAGGAGGATACAGGATCATATACAAGTGATCGACTCTAGCTCTTTGATCGCTCAAGGAGGGTTCAACTTTTGTAAGTATTGGTCTCATTTTGACCACACACGACATGAGGATGTGTCATTGAAAGTAGCATTGTATATTAAATTATCCGCACTACAAATAAAACAGACCAATGCCCACCATGTGTGATAGGAAATGTGATTGTAGTAATTCCTATTGGAGAGTATGGTCTTTATAATCATCCTCGACTGCACCCTGTCCATGACCAAGCAGGTCAACGCCTTCTCCTCCTCCTGCTTCAACACTCGCCTTATGCTCCGTAGGATCTACAAATGGATCCCCACCAAAACGAGAATAACGGTTACCCAGGCCCTCGTCAGTAGCAGGTTGGACTACGGGAACGCACTCTACGCAGGAATTTCGGCCAACTCCTGAGGTGGCTTCAACGCATCCGGAACGCCTGTGCATGTCTGATTCTCAACACCCCCCGCCGCAGCCACATCACTCCCCACCTGAGACACCTGCACTGGCTCCCCGTCAGCAAGAGGATCACCTTCAAACTCCTCACCCACGCACACAAGGCACTCCACAACACCAGACCAGCATACATCAACAGACGACTCACCTTCTACACCCCCATCTGCCAGCTCCGCTCCGCCAGCCTCGCCGCGGTCCCCCGCATCCAACGAGTGACCTCCGGCAGCTGATCCTTCTCTTTCCTCGCCGTCAAGACCTGGAACATCCTCCCCATCCACCTACGGCAGACCCAAGACCTCCTCACATTCAGAAGACTCCTCAAGAACTGGCTCTTCGAGCAGTAGCAGCACTTCTCCCTCCCCAGCGCCGTGAGACCCTCACGGGTAAATAGTGCGCTTTACAAATACTGTGCTTGACTGATTGATTGATTGATTAATTGATTGATAATTATAGAGAGCATTCTGTCAATAAGCAAGCAATCCCAACTAGATAAAGACTCTGACTATCTGTCAGCACAGACATAAGTACCTAATATGACTAACAAAGAGCTAGTGACAAGTGAATAATAAATATGTTGGATAGTGTAGACACAATATCATTTCATAAAGGCTGAATATGTTTATAATAAAATAGTTAATGTTCTAAGTCACCTACAGGGTGATCACAGTGCCAGCTGTCAGCTGATGATGAGAGGCCTGGTTTGTGTAATTACTCAGGAGTCCAGTAAGTTCTATAAGTAGTCAAAAAATTACAAAACAGTAATCGCAGTAGGACTGGGTGTGAAATGTCACTTTGATCGTGGAGTTTGTGGAGTTTTTCCAGCTCCTCTCCCCACGTAGCTCGTGGAGTGCCGAAAAATGCCACTCTGCGGAGTGGTGTTTTTTCCTCACTTGCACTCACCAACGTTAAGTTGGTGAGGAAAATCTTACTCCTGACCAACTCCCAGCGAAATCTCTCCAAGCGGGCAGTCGCGGATTGCTGCTACCACTCGTGTTGAAAAACCCTCTATTCGTGTTGAGGAGCTGCCACTCAAGTAGAACATCTACTCAAGCAGCAGAAAGAAGCAGCATCCTCATGCACTTGCATGATGCCGTTCGTGATGATTTTCAAGTGTTGGACAAACACCGGACTCTAAAAATCAGCGCAAACTGGCTGACCTATCGCACTCTGACACTTCTGGCGCTCAGCATAGCACACCAGACTTTTTGGGTCATATCAAAACTCTGTGTACTTCGCCCAGGCCTAATAAGGAGTGGGATTTTATGATGCAATAGAGAATCCCATACAATAGAGAATCCCATATATTGTCCCATGATGTAGTGTGGAGGGAATAAGTAAAATATTATATTTGGAACAAGAATCCTCCCATGTCTGCTGGATCTGTGTCGTTTTTGGATTTAATTTTTTTAGTAAGATTTTATAGATTATTGAAGCAGTATGAGTTTCAGAAAGTGTAAACAGTCCACCGGATGCGGATGTCTGATGTCTCTTAAAGCAACTTTTAGGTTAACCCCTTCCATGCTGATGACAGAACGGTTCCGTCATCAGCATCGGCTGAGCTGTGCTGATGACGGAACCGTTCCGTCATGACTCCGCCCGCGCAAGGCGGAGTCAGGACAGGCGGAAAATACGCCCCGCACGGAAGGGGTTAAACAAATTATAGAAATCCAATGGCTGAAGGATGAATCTTTCAGTTAACATATAAAAAAGATATAGCATTGTCAGGTGGGACAATATCTCTAAAATAGAGAATACCCAAGGATGCCATTCTCTCCAAAAGGACCTAAGGTACGATCTAAATGTATTGTATTATTAATCCACAAAGAGGCAAAATTTGAGCCCTTAATTTTTTAAAGAAAACATCTTTTGAGGTATTTTATAGCTACAACTGAATCATTGATAATCTAGACGGAATGAGAGACCTCAAGTTGTTTAATTGTCAAAGTGTTAATAAGCAAAACCAGATCTGATTCACTATCAACCCATTCCGGACAGACAAGTGGTCGTTTTTGGAAGAACCCACCAGATGGTTTATCTGACCAAAAATGCTATTTGATAATTCTTAAAATTAGGTAGATTTAAGCCACCCCTTTATTTATTTGTTTCTAATTTCTGCATTGATATCCTTGCTCTATAACCCCTTCATATAAAAGATGAAAAGATTGCATTCACAGAATTATGGAAAGAAGTGGAGAGGCTGGCTGTAAACATGCTTAAGAAAAAATGATGTAATTGTGGTGCAAGCATCATGTCAACTGTCTCAACCTGGCCCCACAATGTGATAATATTTAGTGACCAAGCATCACTTAACTTTTTTGATTTTGGCCAGTATGGTTTCCTCTATATGGACCAAGGTAGCTTCTACTGAGTCTGCTAATTCAAGACCAAGATAGTTCAATCTAATTGGTTTCCACTTTAAATTAGAATTGGTGGCAATATGAGGTAGACAAAGCACATTCAAAGGGAACATTTCTTGTTTGTTCTTTGTTTAAATACTATCCTGAGACATCTGTGAAGGTATCAATAATCCTAAGAAGTTCCTTGGGGAGCTGCATCCACTTCAATAGAAAAGATCAAAACAGTGTCAGCATAAACCGTCAATTTGTAGGAGCCATAACTAAAAGGGATACCCTTAACTTTATCTTTAATCTTGATGGAGTGTAAGAATAGTTTAATTGTAAACACTAAAAGGAGAGGTAATAAGGGGGGATCCTTGTCTGGTGCCCTCTACCAAACAAAATGTATCTGATAACTGGCAATTAAGCTTTATTCGAGCCAATGGTTTCTGATACCCCGCCATGGCCATAAGTATAAATTGAGTGCCTAAATTGAACTTCTCTAGTGCTGATTTTAGAACAGTCCAGGAGACCTTAACAAAGGCCTTCTCCATTTCTAAGGTCATTACCATAGTGGGAGAAAGCATCTACTAATCTTTCTTGATTACATGACAACAGGTTCTGATGTTATCAGCCGCCAGTCTACCCTTAAGAAATCCAGTCTGTGAGGGATGGAAGAACCTTTTATAATCTAAGAGCCAGGGGTATTGTATATATATTTTGTAGGCTGTATTAACTAAAGAAATTGGGCAGAGATTTTTCATCTGTAAAGGGTCTTTGCCCTCTTTGGTATCACCACTATATGAGCCTCTGAAGTAGAACCTGAAAGTGCACCTTTCATTTCAAAGGTGACAACAAGATCAAACAAATGGGGTAATAATATGTTTTGGAAACTGTGATAAAAAGAGTTGAAGAAGTATCGGGAAATGCCACCTTTTTCATTTTAAGAGAATTAATAGCTTTAGAAATGTAATCTTGTGTGATTGGTTCATTAAGGGCTTCTACAATGTCTTCATTGTGTGTAAGAAGCTAAAGGGTTTCAAGGACAGCTCTACACACCTCCAGATTGGATTTATTTCCAGTCTTAAGGGGAATATATAACTCAGTTTAAAGATTCTGAAGGCTCCTACTATTTCAGCTTGTAACATTCTATTACCATCTTTAAAAGCTTGAATGTTAATAGTTTTTAGAAGATTTTTCGCTTTAGTGTTAGAAGATCACAGATGGGCCCGTTCACTTAAGATTGTATTATGTTCATATTTATGCTGTTGATTTTTGGATGTAATTAAAGAGTCTAAGGATAATACCCTATTTTTATCCAATGTGACAATTTATTTCCCTAAATGATTCAGCCTTGCGCTAAGCTCTTTGTTATTAATAGACATATTGCCGACTTGGGCTTGGCCGCACTTCCGGGGTTGCGCTCTAGTGTTTGGGCACTTGCCTACCTATTTAGAGCAGGCAGAACTGCCATAACAAAAAGATGACAATCACTTGCGCACAATTCTGGGAATTACTCGCCGTTTACTTTTTCAATCTACATATTTCTGTCACTTAGATGCACTCGCTGTAAAATCGTCAAATATTTTTTAAAACATTTCTCTTGTCATTTTAAAAGGGTAGCCTCTTACTTGCACCATAAAAATGTTTCAGTTTATCTCGCTGCTTTAGCGGGAACAATTCCAGGCGTTCTTCCTCAGCGCCATCTTGGGTGTGGGGACTTGGGCTTGGCCGCACTTCCGGGGTTGCGCTCTAGTGTTTGGGCACTTGCCTACCTATTTAAAACAGGCAATGCAAGCGTGCAGTGTGCCAGAGGCAAGCCTGTCTGGGCCCGTCTGCGCCCCGGCAGTGCACAGCGCCAGCCATGCTGCCGTGGCGGTCAAAACCAAGGCACAAAAAGATATACTAGGGAACAGCTACTCACCATAGGTAAGAGGGATGAAGGGGGCATTGTCCATCACCTATCTTTGCGGGTCAATGCAGGAGTTCTTTAAACTGTGGGATGATTAACTTTAGATCCCTGGGGAAACACTACTAAGAGGTGTCAACCATGCTAGAAAACATGGATCTGGACGTCCTTTTTTTAACTGAAACCTAGACCACCTCAGACTTGTTTATGCAAACTGGTTTTGCCTGCCCAGACATATATAAAATATTCCATAAACCGAGGATGACAGGGAGAGGAGGGGGGGCCAGGGTGTTTTAAGGAAAAATTGAACTTTGCATCCCTACAAGTAGACGAGGTCACTGGGATTGAACGGTTGGGTTTCTCACTTCAGGAGGTTAAGGGCAGACTTCTCACAGGGGTGGTCTGCTATAGACCCCTGGGGGCGGACACCCAGTTTCAAGATCTGCTTAACTCCATCACCCACTGAGTTTAACTCATGCGTGTATGATTGTACTAGGAGACTATAACTTATGGGACAATGGCAGCCTAGATAACCATCTGAGGGACCTAAGGCACACTTGTGAGAACCCTGGTCTACATCAAATGGTAATATAAGCAACTCATATAAGAGGACATGTCTTAGATCTCCTGTTTGCAAATCAGGCCGAGACGGAGGTGGTTGACATTTTGCCTCAAAGCTGGACCGACCACTTTTTAATTCATTTTTGTATTAAGATACCTAGCCTAGAGGACAACAATAACCAGTCGTCAACTTTTTTAAAGGGAAGAGAATGGGCTAAGTTTGTGAAAAATAAGACACAACTGACTTTTCAGGATCAGACTCTCTTTACCTCCTTCGCTTCTGTAGGTGAAATCTATCAGACTTATTGTAATGCCATAGCGGGAACACTTGATTTCGTAGTTCCAGTAAAGCGCCTCAAAAACAGGAAAAAAATCTCTGCTCCCTGGTAAAAATGATGAACTAAAACTGATACGGGCAGCATGCTAAAAGGCCAAGAGAAAATGGAGGAGGGCCTATCTGGAACCAGATAAGAAAGCTCTGAAATTGGTACAGACCCAATATAAGGAATCTATTCTTAGGGCCAAAGCAGACTTTTATGCTAAATCCATTCTGCAAGCCCCCAATAGTACAAAAGCGCTTTTAAATATTGCTAGGGATCTATCCAGTCCAGCCTGCATGAGTAACAAGGTGGTCGCATGGCAGAAACTCTGCGATGAGATTGCCTTTTTCTTCGAGGACAAAATAACTAAAATTGTAGGAAAACTACACTCTGACGGCCCTGGTGACTCAGCCTGGAAGCCAGATGTAGAATCCCAGATAGTTACCTCTCTGGACATTTTCCATTCCCCTTCAGAGGACTCTTTCAACCAGCTTGCTCAAAGTGGGTCCTCAAGTTCCCTGCTAGATCTTTTTCCTCATAAAATCTGGAAAATCCTGGGTCAAGAAACCTTTCCCTGGCTATGGAAGATCTGCTGTCAGTCATTGGAGGAAGGAGTGGTACCAGAATCATGGAAGCAAGCAGTAGTAACTCCCCTGCTCAAAAAACCATCTCTGGACCCTACCAACCCAGCAAGTTTCAAACCAATCTCTTTACTGTCTTACCCGATCAAAATCTTGGAGAAGGCAGTAGCAAAAGTCTATCGTGTTATCTCGAGGATAATCTTTTGCTGGATAGGGACCAATATGGCTTCCGCTCGGGACATGGGACAGAGACTGCTCTGGCAACTATAATGGATAATCTGCGAATGTGTGCTGACAATGGGAACTCCTCCGTCCTAGTATTATTGGACATGTCAGCCGCATTTTACACGGTGAGCCATACTGTGCTGGTGGAGAGACTGGAAAATATAGGGGTTAAAGGACGGGCCTTGCAGTGGTTACGATCCTACTTGTCAGGAACACAACAGGCTGTGTCTTTGACGCCGTTCACCTCTGACATATCCCCAGTATATCACGGGGTGCCACAGGGCTCGGCGAGAAGTCCAATCCTTTTTAATATCTACCTACATCCTCTATTCCCCATTACTAAACCCTATGGGGTAGACCTGGTCAACTATGCAGATGACACCCAATTGGTGTTCTCCCTGGAGGGGAAACAAGAGGTATCTATGGATACCTTCCTGGAGTGTATTTGCCAAACTGCGGTTGGCTTAGGAAAAACTCCCTACAGCTCAATGGGGAAAAACGGAGGTGGTGTACTGTCCTGCCCCCAGAATGTCCCGACATCTGCCGACAGAGTTCAATCTCACTCCTGAGGATGAATCTCTGGTCCCGGCCAAAGTGGTGCGCACCTGGGAGTTATGGTAGATGAAAATCTTCAAATGGATATACAAGCTAACAAAACTGCCAGTGTCTGCCTTTCTCTGTTACGAATACTACGAAAGATTCTTTGCCTACTCCCTGAAGACACTCGACCTCTCGTAGTGAGAAGCGTAATCCTGATTAGGTTAGACGACTGCAACTCCCTGTATTTGGGGGCACCACAATATATTGTGCAGGGGTTGCAGAGAGTCCATGCGATGGCAGCAAAGTTGGCGCTAAACAGACAACGTAGGTCCTCTACGACACTGGCCTTAAGAGACCTTCATTGGCTGCCCATTGGGGAGAGAATTTGTTTTAAATCTCTCTGCATTGTATATAGGGCAGTACATGTCCCCTTGCAAGAAATGTTCACTTGGTATAATCCAGGGAGGCAGCTCCGCTCTTCAAATACTAATCTGATTACAACCACCAGACTCAAGAGATCCTAGAAGGGGGTAGAGCTATCGGAGTGACTGCCTCAAGCATGCGTAATGAGCTGCCCCATAATCTCAGACAAGCCAGTTCACTGTCTAGCTTCAGGAAGAATCTGAAAACCTGACTTTTCCCAAGGAATGTTCTTTAGTTCCTTTTACTGACAACTGAATCTGTTTTTCATTGTCTATTCTCTGATCCAAGCACCAGGATACCCGTGGGGTGGCAGTTTTTCGCTATATAAGTTCTACTTCCATTCCATTCCATTCAATCTCCTCCCTGATAGTCTCTTTCATAGCTTCCCATATCATTCCAATATCAATACCCAAGATGTCATTCTCTCAAATAAACTGGGTTCAGGATTGGGCAATTTGATCTTTTGAAACTTGATCAGAGAGTATGTTGTCATTCATCCTCAATGAACAAGATTTAGCTGTTGTGTAGGTAAATTCACGGTTATTGTGATACAAGCATGATCCGATATGAGAATCAGTTCAATGGTGGGATCAGTGACTGAGCGGACCACATTTTTACTAATGAAGAAGTAGTCAATTCCAGACAGGCTATTGTGAGTGTGTGACTAAAAGGTGAAGTTACTACCTATTGGATTGTTTAGTCTCCAGATGTCAACTAGTTCATTATCTTCAGCTAATGTAAGAAGCTGGCTATGGCACTAATTAGGTCTGTAAAGACATGCTGAGACTCTATTGGGGTAGTATCATATGGAACATTAAATTCACCTTCTAGAATACATCTACTGTCTTTGGTGAGTTTGTACAATTTGTGATTTACAGAAGACCACAAGGATGGGTCATCTGACACTGAAACATATATCCTTTGTGATCTTAGACAGGAGCCATCTACCCTGATTATCATCTGCAAAGGTATTAACTGAGCACCTGGTTTGTTTAGCAATCAGTGTGAATACTCAATTCTTCCTATTAAGTACCAGGGAGCAGCACTATCAGAAACCCAGGAGTGTTGCATACTACAAGCTTCTACCTGCTCAGCTCTGGTCTCTTGAGAAGTATAATTTCACTCTTCAATTTCTGACAATAAGCTAAGACATTTTTCCGTTTCATTTGATTTGATGATTAAGGGATTTTGTATTAAGGGAAAATATTTTAAGTGATGCAGAAACCATCATGCAAAAAACAGAACATCATGGTATGTGCAGAGGGAAAACCTCCAGGGAAAAGTACAGAAGAGGAACATTAGAGAGGAAAGCAGAAGTAAAAGTAAAAGGAGAGCAAAAGACAAGGGAGGGACAAAGAACACCGTATCATATTGTACTTTTGCACTGTATTCCAGAAAACATATCGACTCCCAAAATAGAAAAGAGAGCCATGCAGCCCTCTAAAACGGGAACTCAGTTCGAAGAAAGGTCTATGTGCCTGAGTGGCACAATGTTTATGAAAGAAACTTTCAAGGAAGAGCTAAAAATATCCTCGGAACATCCAGCTAAAAGATCACATCTAATTAGCAGAAGGAGGCCAATGGACATATTATTGCATGACAGACACCATATCTTTTTAATGATTTAAAATGTTTTAAGAAATCTTGCATAAACAAGAAACTGGATAATACAGGAGCTTCAGGAAATCATACAGGATAGAAATTTGAATAAGTTGCTCTAATGAATGAAAAGGAGCTGATATGAGATACTATAAATATGATATATCTCGATAATATTATATCCTTGTAGACAAAATATATCTCATCTAAAATGCTTTGAACACTGATAACAAGCTAAATGTGTGGTAAAAGTATATTTATTCATTGTGTGCTGATAACAGAGAAGAGCAAAGTGAAACTGAAAGCCTGAACCAGTAAAATGGAGGAAAGAATCAGGAACCCGAAAGAGAGAAGGGGACCATGAGGCCTCCTAAACATGAGCTTGGTTCAAAAAAAGGTGTTTGGGCCCAAGCGGTACAATGTTAATAAAAAGAACATTCAAAAGGAGCACTAAAAATGCCATCTGAACATCGAGTTCAAAATCACATCTTAGCCAGCAAAAGGAGACCATTTGGCTTAAATTTGCATGACAGACAATATGTAATGTTTTCTGAGTTAAAAGTTACAAAACTTGCACAAACAAGAAACTGTATCAGGAGTCAAGGGAATTCATACAGGATAAAACATTTAACGTTAGATATTGTTCTCATGGATGAAAACGAGCTAGTGTGAGATAATTTAAATAACATGTATATTATATCCTTGTATGTGATTGATATCTTATTTAAAATTATCAGAACAAAGATTACAAGCACAAGTTATGAAAAAAGAATAGTATCCAATGCATGTCAATAACAGTAAAGATCAAAGTGAAACTGCAAGCCTGGACCAAGAAAATTGAGTAAATAACCAGTGAGTTATACTGGAGTCCATCAAATTCTTCAGTAATTACTCAAGGTCTCTGGGTAAAGGGAAAAGTGATGTTTAAAGATCTGAGCTCAGTGCGTAACGCAAGGAACGTCTTCCTCCAGTCCATGGTAGGTTTGGTATAGTCCTGAGAAATGCCAACTTTATGACCCATCAAGTCAATGATTTTAATCCACCTCATGGAATTCTAAATCAGTTCTGTGTGTTGATATCTGAATGATCTGAATATAAGTGCCCTTGGATAAGTAGATGAAGCAGAGGTCGTATATGTTGGGATTCCGTGGTCCCTTTCTATTTCAAAATGTCTTTCAAATGAAATTTCCAGGACTTGTGGGAGCCAAGTCTCAAGGAAAGCCACTTATGATTTTTCACTGTGGTCTATGTTTTCCAGCAAGCCGGAAATTCTCAAACTGACCCTCCTGTTTCTGTCTTCCAAGTCACAATTCCTCTTTCTTGTGACACAACCTTTCGTGACATTAAGCATGATCTTTTCATCATTGAGTTCTGGTTATCTTCGATTTTGCTAATCCTGGATAATAGACTCCTCCATACGATTGGCAAGAGCTTTAACATATTGTCTTAGGCACACCATTTCAACCTGTAGATTCTCTGTCTTAGCTTTGGTTGCTTGTGCCAAGATATGCCGAGAATTGAGTGGCAGGAGAATGGTTTTAGTATTGTTGCCGAGAACTTGCTTCTCTTTTATTGGAGAATCTGGTGATGAAAGATGTTGTTGAGTATGCTTTCTCCAAGTTTCTGTTCTCTTAGCTCTTTAGAGTCCTGTGTTCTCCCCTTAGATCATTTTCTTTGGCATCTGCCATGTTAAGAAATGTGTTGAACCAGCTCACTGAGTGCCCCTGTGACAACCAGCCAAGCAACAATAAACAAAAATTAAGCCAGCCCTGGTTCTGCTCTTTCCTAAGCAATAGATCACAATCGGCACAGTTTCTGCCTTTTAGATCCAGCCCCAATGATTTGCTCTGTGTAGTTCCTCAAAGCTCTTCCCTGAGCCCCAGATTGTTCAATGTGTATCTAGCACCACTGGCAAACATTGTAAAGAAAGAGGGTCTGAGTTCATTTTGAATGATGACGACACTCAACTGATTATCTTCATTGACGACAAGTACAATGAGACAAAGGATAATATAGATGAGTGTCTTTCTGAGGTAGCTGAGTGGCTGCATATGCACTGTCTAAACCTAAATGCTGACAAATCAGAGATTCTGTTGTTTGTGGGTACTGAAGATGTTTTGAAGAATTCAGGGTGTCCAACAATGTTAGGCCCTGCACCTAAACTGAAGAAAGTGGGCATATAACTGGGCTTTCGTATTGACCGTGTCCTGTCCCTACAAGAACAAGTAATCAGGGTTCGGAGGATTTGGGTTGATACATATCCTTAGGAAATTATTCAGATGGATTCCAGTAGTTTGGAGAAGGGCACAAAATCCAATCCTTAATTCTGAGTAGGCTAGATTATAGAAATGCGTTGTATGTAGGCATGGCTGAGTACCTGTCCACACGGCTCCATATTATTCAAAACACAGCTGATAAACCTATTTGTAATAAATGCAATAGGAGCTTAGAATCAGCCTGCCTTGACCAGCTTCATTGGCTTCTAGTCCGTAAATGAGCCATTTTTAAGGTAATGTGCCATGCACACAGAGCACTTTATGGAAACGACCCTACACTTTTGTTGAATAGAGTATCCTTTCACAAACCCACACCGAACCTCAGGTCAGCCAATAAGGCTCTAATATCTTGCAGAAGAAACAGAAAATCTCAGATGGGAGGTATGTTTTTTTTACTTTTTAGACTCCACTCGCTGGAACAAGCTCCCTCAGAATTTATGAACTGTTAGATCTGCTAAAAATTTTGAAAAGAACTGAAGACATGGCTATATCCACGATCAGAACCAGCAATGATACAGTCTAGCACTGTCTTAGACCTGGCATCATTTGCGCGCTCTCCACTAACATTTTGCACTCTGATCTTCTGTTATTCTGACCTATTTTTGCCAGCCTTTAGGGATCTGTGCACTTTACCACTGCTGACCAGCGTTCAAGTGCAGGTGCTTTGTGCTCTAAAACATGAGAACATTGGCCTTTCCACAATTGGCATATTTAATTTGCTTGTAAGTCTCTAGTAAAGTGCACAATAGGTGCCCAGAGCCTGTAAATGAAATGCTACTAGTGGGCCTGCATCGCTGATTGTGCCACCCACTACAGTTGCACTTTAAACATGTTTCAGGCCTGCCATTGCAGAGCCTGTGTGTGCAGTTCTAAACTGCCATTTTGACCTGGCAAGTACACTAACTTGTGAGGCCCAAACCTTCCTTTTCATTACATGTAATTCACCCTTAAGGTAGGCTCTAGTTATCCCAAAAGGGCACGGTGCAGTGCATTTAAAAGTCACACATTTTCTTTTAAGTTTAACATGTCCAGGTAGTGAAAAACTGCTAAATTCGTGTTTCACTATTGCAAGGCCTGTCTCTCCCATAGACTAACATTGGGTTTGCCCTAACACCTTCAGTGCTCCTGACGAACTCAGCTCGTCATGAGGCACAGTGGCACTGTGCTCATGGCAAGCTGAGCTCGTCATGACTGCCGTGGCGCTCCCACGCGGGGATAATTCCTCACTGTGCTGAGCGTTCTATGAAAATGGCCGTGGTCATGACGAGCTCAGCTCGTCATGAGTACAGCGCCACCGTGCTGCATGACGAGCCGAGCTCGATATGAGCACTGCGGCGCCAAGCGCGTGCCCTCCCCCTGCACGGCGAGGGAATTAGCCCCGCGGCAAAGGGGCTAAAACATCTTTTAAGTATAGCTTCCAAATCGGATGAGATAGAAATATGGAATTTTGGTGTCCCTGGACTAGCCATTTAAAATCACAACAGATGGTAAAGTTGGATTTTAAATTATAAGTCTAAAAATGCTTCTTTTGGAAAACTGCCATTTTCTCACTTGAACCATTCTGTGCCTCTGCCTGTCTTAGAATACATGACTCAGGCAGACGGCAGCTTGGCTGTGTGCATTCCCACTAGACAGTCACACACAAAAGGAGCTTGTGTGTGGCATTAGCATAATGACGGCCAATCACCAGGCTGATGGACCTTCCTGGTCTAAATGGGAGGGAAGAAATGACACCTATTTCTGAATTGGGCTGTGTCTCTCTTCACCCAAAGGGCTGCATACGTCCTGCAAAGTGGCTAGAGCAGATGGGGCAGGGGATGGGACCCCGGGGACTGTCACAAAGGGCTCGGCTCGCCTGGAAGACCGCAAGATAGGGCCTGCCGTGGGTCATGGCGTTGCGTCTCCTGTACTCGCTCACCCGAAACGGCCACAGAGGGGAATGCGTTGTTTCCAATCTAAAAGGAGCACCGTGTACTTTTCTCCACAAACACTGCTGCGGGCCAGGGCAGCTCCAGTGACCTAAAACTCATCTTGTCACAGCACTTTTAACCACCACGCTCCCTCTAAAGGAAGTACCCACAAGATTTCACCAGTAAACCTGTTCTTCGAGGGAACGAGGCCAGCATACACTCTTAACCAACTGCACTACTGAAACCAAGTCACTTTAGTTCCCTTCATAGGGAGCCACACCAAGAATAACCTTTTTGGGACCCTCAGGTCCAGACTGTTTATTGATCTGATACTGCCTAACGTTGAATTAACTAATTGGATTTTTGTCGTTTTGGTCCTAAATTAAAGAGATGAAAGCTATCTATTTTCCAATCTGGTACTTGTGGTGTCTTATACTGTGTCTCTGTAATTCAAGTACTGCACAAATACTTTACAAGTTGCTTTACAGGTTAAGCCTGTCTGCTCTGTGCCACGCTACCAGGGGGTGAGGACACTAGGATTGTGGTCCTTACTTGGACAGGGTGCATACCTCTGCCAAATACAGACCACATTTCCAACATGCTGGGATATCCCTTAGGAGATGAGGTGTGCACTTTATAAATACCCAATAAAATACAATACAATACAGTACAATACAAACAAAATATATACATAGCCACCCAAAGAATATAGCTTTTGTAGGGGTGTGCCTCTAAAGTTTTGTCACTCATCACTTATCTCGTTGATCACTTGTCACTCTTTCACAAGTAAGCTAGCACATGAGGAATCTGTAAAAGGGCTGGAGATGTGGTAACATGCAATAATAGTGAAGTTCCCTGAAAGTCATATAGCAGACATTCTTAGTTCACATCTTGGTGTCATTTTGTGAGCATATGCACTCAGCGTCTTAAGTGCGAGTAGGCCTCATCAACATGATAACATGGATGAAACAAGGCAAGTGCCTCTCCACCTGTAAGCTGTACAGTATCGGGCAAATGCTGAAGCATGTAAACCTATTGTAACCAGAAGTGCAATTTCTTGATAAGGCATCTTAAGCGGCATGAATATAGTCTCTGAGGTCAAATTTGGTGAGAGATACTCCCCCTGAATTGTGGTTTTTCAGAATCACAAGCCGCTAGAGACCGGAGTTCCGATCCTACACCACGTTAGCCGTACAATCTCTCAAATTCACCTTCCTAAACTTAAGATGCTGATAACGATTTCACTAAGTGTTGTCACAGTGAAATAAATATAGAAATAAATGACTAAGGTTATTATATAAGGCTGTATCTGGAGGCTCAGTGGACTAATCTATGAAATCAATCCGTGAGTTCTCCCAGCCTCCTTCAAAGGTCGCTAAAATAGGTACCTGCAGGGCGGTGACGCGGGGAGGGGGAGGGGCAAGGTGGGGGTCGTAATGTATGGATTATGGAGTTTTACAGGTAATTAAACATTTAAATAATAAAATGAATTTCGTTGCGCGCACTGCATCACATTTGGGGATGCAGTGCACTCAATGAAATTCGTTTTATTTATTTAAATGTTTACTTACCTGGGAAGCTCAGCATAATCCATACATTACTACCCCCCACCCTGCCCCTCTCCTTCCCCACGTCACCGCCCTGTAGGTACTCCCACTGCCGGTCGCGGCTGCCATTGAGTTGGTTATTAGTAAATACCTGTGACTCTGCGCCATGATGCCCAGCAGGGTGAATGGGTACATTACAAATATACGTGTCGTAGTAAGAAAATAGATGTTCTATATTCCTTTAAAAAAAGTTCTGCTAAAGGAAAAATAAGATCCCACTAAAATAAGAACTATCTTCTGCAATTTTTTTGAAAAAAAGGGTAAGAACAAGTGCATGTGATTGAATATATACGAAGTGCGGTGACATCAACTTCAACTGTTGTTGAGGTTGTTTGAGTTGCAGTCTGAGTGGGTCAGTTTTTATTTGCAGATTTGCTTTCAAGACTAGCTTTCATTCCTCGAGTTTATGTAGTTGATAATTTTAGGCTTACAACCAATGCTTATTCCTTTATTAATATGCGCTTGATAGAGTGCATTTTTTTTAATTGTGGCATGAATTTATTTTGCTAATGTCCAGCTCTGTTGTTTGTCCCATTCACATTTTTTGCTTCTTCCCATCCATCCATCCTGGATTAATCTTGCAATTAGGAATTTTACCTCTAATTAACCCAAAAGGACTCTCGCCTACAGTATCATGTACTGTTACCCTATAATACCATAACATTTTATTCAACTCATCGTCCCAATCTCTGTTACCTTAGCTGGCTAATTGCAGTACACCTTTGCAACTGTGTTAACTCTTTCCACAACCGAATTACCTCTTGTATGGTAAAGTGCCGTACATTTTTGTTCAATGCCCATCATCTCAACAAATGTTCTCTTTTGCTCAGATTTGAATTGCACTCCATTGTCGGTTAAAATGGATGCCGGAAAGCCTGCTCTTGTAAAGAATTTTTCTATGAATTTGATCACTGTGTCCGTGGCAATCTTTTTGACTACTTCTATTTCTATCCATCTGGAAAACATATCCACTAAGAGTAACTCATACGTACAAGAACCATCTTGAAATGTTATAGGTCCCATGATTTCCAAAGCGACTTCTTCCCAGGGTAGTTTAGGGCACCCCCAAGGAAGACATAGGTAAGTTAAGTGTTTTCTGAGCCTTATCCGAACTCTCACACTGCACATAGGTTCGCACAAATCTTTCAATCTCCAAATCTACTGTGGGCCACCAATACTTTTATGTTTCTCCTGCTGCGAGTGATGCCCGGATGCCCCTCATGTCCAATACTGATGACTTTCTGCTGCATTCCTTTGGGAGGGATAATCTTCTCTCCTCTGCACACAAACTCCTCATCCACACTTAATTCATCTTTCTCTTCCCACAATGCTTTTAGCTTGACCTCCAGAACCCTTTCACATAGACCTGATCATCTACAAACAATTTTACTCCTTACTGCACCCAACGTTTCATCCTCTCTGTCTGCATCCTTCTATAAACCAAACGTGTCCGCAGATATGCTGGCAACACAAAAATCACTCCAGTGATCTTGATCAATTTCTCTAAGTGGTAAGGACAATCTGCTAAGAAAATCAGCAATAACATTCTTAATGCCAGGAACATCCTGCACCTCATACATGAAGTACTGTAACCTCATGGATAGTCTAGCAATCCTGGTTGATGCTCTAGACAAACCTTCCGTGGTCAATAATTTAGCCAGAGGTTTGTGATCTGAACGAAGTATGAATTTCCTGTCCCAAATGAACCTTCTGAAGTGTTCCATAGCCCACACACACTAAAGTCTCCCTCTCTATTACAGAGTACTTTTCTTCCGTAGGAGACAATGATCATGAGGCCAAAGCTACACCCACCTCCTTGCCTTGTTCTGAAATCTGGGACAAAACTCCCCCCCCAAACCAGTGCTGTAAGCATCAGTAATGACAAAAGTGTCTGCAAGAGGGTCAAATCCTTGTAATGTGGGAGCATTCAATATAGCCATGTTAATTTCAATAAAAGCTTTTTGACATGAATCATTCCATACAAAAGCAGATTTGTTTTTCATCATTAAACGCATTTCATGTGTTTTCTGAGAAAAATGGTTCACGAACTTACAATACAATTCTGCTAAACCCAGGAAAAATCTAAGTTGATTCCCTGGATTAAGGAGCAGGAGCATTAACAATGGCATCAATTAGTTTGTTTTTTGGTCTGATACTACTGTCGCAGATTTCATGCCCCAAGTAGGTAACCATTTTCTCAGCAAATTTGCATTTACTACCTTCAGCTGCCAATCCATTGCCTCTGAGAATAGTAAGTACTTCTCTGAGAATGGCATCATGGTGTTTTTTATTCTTACCCATTAACAAGATGTCGTCCTGAAAGAAAACGACCTCTGGAATGTGTCCAAACAGTTTCGACATTAACCTTTGAAAAACTGCAGCGGCTGACGCCAACCCTAAAGGCATGCGTTTGAACCTATAACATCCTAAAAGTGTACAGAATGTTGTGAGATGTCTACTATGGTTTCTAGAACTACTTGGTGGCATGCTGCAAACAACTTCAAAGTGGAAAACCACTTTGCTTGCCATGTTAAGGCTAACATCTCGTCAATTCTGGGAAGAGGAAATTGATCCACTAATATATTGGTGTATACATATATTTCAAGTTCACAAACAAATGGACTTTTCCATTGGATTTGCGAGCTACGACCAATGGAGAAACCCATTCTGAAGCTTCTACAGGTTCATAACATTATCATTCAAAATCAACAGAAGAAAATGGCAGTAAGGGATGCCAGCAAGCCGCACCGCCAAGCTATACAAAATAGTTTTTTGAAAATGCACAGATCAAAATTGCCCACCTCATTAGTTCACTGCCACAGGTCTCAAAAATTACCAAACAATATCTTAAATACAGAGAGGCAACATAACAATTATAAAAGGCATGAATGCACAATGTAGTAAACAAATCCAAATTCTTTCTTCGTTTTCAACACTGAATCTTTTAATCTTGTCTTCTCGTCACTTAGAATGTCATAAAGTCTTTCAAAACCAGCAACACAGCCAGAACAGCCAACGCGCTTCGCCCCACACAGGGCGTCCTCAGGGCGAGCTTCACAAAGTTCACGTTCTAAAATTAGATCACGTCTGTTCCCAATCAATATTTAGATCCGTGCTCAAGAAGTTTGGCCTTGGCCAGCATGGCTGAAGTGGTAAACCTCATGTACTGGTGTCCGAAATAAATATATTAGAATGGCAAATCTCATATGTTGTGTTCTGCAATTGTGACAAAAATGATTCAAACTGGGTGTGGGTATTTAACGCATCCATTGTAGGAAAATATTTCAATACGATAGTTGACTCCATCTGACGAGTGTAGTCGTCTCCGCTGGGTGAACGTACTCCCTCATTAATCAGTTTCCAAAGACGCCGCGTCTTTGGAAATATATTTATTTCGGACACCAGTACATGACGTTTACCGCTTCAGCCCTGCTGGTGAAGTCCAAAATTCTTGAGCACGGATCTAAATATTGATTGGGAACAGACGTGATCTAATTTTAGAACGTGACTTTTGTGAAGCTCGCCCTGAGGAAGCCCAGTGTGGGGCGAAACGAGTTGTCTGTTTTGGCTGTATTGCTGGTTTTGAAAGACATTATGGCATTCTAAGTGACGAGAAGACAAGATTAAAAGATTCAGTGTTGAAAACGAAAAAATAATTTGGATTTGTTTACTACATTGTGCATTCATGCCTTTTATAATTGTTATGTTGCCTCTCTATATTTTAAACATTATCATTCAACAATTTTTCTAATTCTGTTTTTACCTCCTCCCTCACTATGAATGGAATATTGGGTGCTTTGTGTACTTTGGGGACCGCCCCTTCTCTGAGTCGTATCTGATGGGCAAATCCTTTGAGCTTACCTATCTTTCCTGCAAAGACTGTGGGAAAGTCCTTTAATATCCACTTTCTTGTGTATTCCCCATCACACAAAATCAAAACTTGCTCTTTACTGTTGGGGTCTAGAATTATATTCAAACTCTTTTGGTCTTTCCACCCCAAACAGATTTCTTTCCCAATGTACATCTTCCCTGTGGCATGTCTTTCCTTAAAACAAAACACTAATACTCTGTAACCCAGGTCTTCAATTTACTCCCCAGTGTAGCTTTCAGGTGAAATTTCATTAGGTTCCACCCAACTGTCAATATCCTTTACAAAAGGTTTTTCCCACACATCTTGAGCAATGATGGCGTACGAAGAACTTGAATCCGCTGCAAGTTCAACTGAAAGCCTCCTAATGAGACATAGCATAAAGGCTTAGAAGAACCATGGCCAGAAATGTTAAGAACTACCTTTTGACCAAGTTTTCCTTGTACCTACTCGTCACTCGTGCTAGAGTAACTTTCATCCTCCCTATCTTGCACACAGGCAATTTAACCTTTGGATTTTTTTAGATCTTCTTTTGCACACTCTGGCAAAATGCCCAGAAATGCCACATTCTAAACATTTTGCAGGACATTTGTCAAAATTCCCTGAATGTGAGGATTTCCACATCTGTAACACACCGTCTTGCCTATTCTTTTAACTCAAAACTATCCCTTCTTTTTTCCACTCTGCTGCCCCCAAAACTGTTACTTTTATGCTCCAACGTATTGTCATACATTTTACCAACTACTTCACCATGGCTTTCATTGTGACACAGTGATGCTTTTGTACAACGCTCACACAATTCCACTTTTGTTTTACCATAGCAACAATGTCTTTAAGGCAACCTTCACCTTCCACCCATAATCTATCCTGCATGGTTTTATTTTTACTATACATTACCACTTGGTCACGCATGAATTCATCATGAAGCTGTGCAAACCTACATTTACTAGCTAATTCTTTTAAAGCTGACACATATTCTTCAATATTCTCATGTTTCTCTTGTTTTCTCTGAAGAAACGCATGTCTATTAACGGCAATGCAAACTGAAGGAGAAAAATGATCATCAAGGTCTAAAATTGCAGCCTTAAACACATCAACATCACCTCCCACTCCCCCAGGTTTTTGTAACTCATTGTGAATACGTAATCCTTTAGGTCCTAGACAATACATGAGGATTCTTCTCTTCCTTTCTGGTGATAAAATTCAATTAAGGTCTTCAAGATTAGCAATGTAGTTGAGAAAGTATGCTTTCCAGTCAATCCACGTCACTAAAGGTTCTCTTAGTGTAGCTAAAAATTCCTTAGGTGAATTAATGTGCTTCGATGATCCACTCACATCCCCAACTGGTGTGCTGGTCTCTGAGGTAGGCATTACTACACAGGAAGGGTATTCCAAAAGGGAAAACTAAGATTGTAGGAATAACCCTAATATATGACTATGAAAGTATGTACAAGCATTCAATTTCACAAACGCTGGGTGCCCTTGCGTGCGCAATGACGTGCGTTGGTCGAGTAATCCCTCTTCTTTGTAGATGTCAATGGCCCTGTAATCCGTCGCCAAGAGATGATGGAATCCAGGCGCAGTTGGTAAGCAGTGCCATACGATGAGAATCACGATAATTAAATGATATATAAGATTCAACTGTTCCCTTTTTTGCCACACCATCGAGCAACAGACAGGGTACAGCACTAGGACTTACTTGTGAAAGTTCTTTCGTCATCTAACCCTTGGTTCTCAGTAAGTCGCACCACGTAGCTCAGGCTATAGTGTAATATCTTTCCAAAAACGTGGGCTTTTGTGAGTTCTTTAGCTTGTCACCAAAATTCAATGTAGTAACCACACCGGACAAAGTGGATCCTTTCCCTTAGTTTATTATGATAATAGGTCATAAAGCAAGGATGCTTGCAGCAGTACAAGCACTACTCCAGGAATGACACTATAATATCCCCACAATAAATACCCATTCCGTATGTCATCACTACATTCTATATTCTTACATTACTTAGATACAAAGATCATCATGTTACTACAAAATCCGCTGAATGAGAAGTATTTGCTATTTCCTTAGAATACCGGTTTATATGCAAATATTGTGACACTTGATATCATTGAACCTCCCATATTTTTGGCAGTACCACTTACTGGCAACAAGATGGGTCGAGTACAACACCCAGAAAAACTGAATTATTTGTAAAATTATCCAAACTATTGGTAACTGTGCATGCTTGTATATCACTGTTGAAACCACTGTCAATGAATTAACTTTTCAGTATTACTAGCTTTCAAGCTTTACATCAGTCAAATATATGTTATAACACTGAACATTGAACTATGGTCACTACTGGAAAACAATAATTTCCCTCTTCACCAAAACACAAACACACACATACAAGCACACACACACACACACAGGAAATCATAGGCACAATCAAGAAAGGTTATTATTATTATTTTTTTAATAGTTGAATGTAAAATACGAAAGTAGAGTAAATTAAAATAATTACTTCTAGCCAAGAACCAATAAAATAAAATGCAAAATCTCATTGACTAGTCACAAATATTTAATAAAATATTTATTTGTTTTTGAAAATATTTCTTTATTTTTTTAATTATTAATTTGTAAATCATCACAAACCCTCACTGGGATTTTTCTTTTGAATTAATATTTAGTAACTGTAAATAAACTTTACTGTTGGGTTAACTGGGAGGCACATAGAGGGAATGTGGAATGCGAGGAAGAATTTGAGATTTAACTGTTTGTGAAAATGTAGAATGTTATACTTTTAGACAGGGGCACTTTTTTTCCTCTGGCTGCCCTGTCGGCTGTATATATTGTACTCAGAAGTAAACTTACTTTATGAAGCATCATGGTTGCCAGTGTCATCTTCTGAGTGGCACTTTTCATTGCCAACGATTGGAGAAACAAAATACGAGTTCCCTTAGCTGGCAGAGTGGTGCTACTGTGGGAATACTGAAGGCTGCATCTCATGGCAGATTTGCTAGCGGGGAGCGGTGAAAGCAATCCATGTTTGCCATTTGAGGTGGGAAACGCTGCCTGGAGTGTACTTGGTGCTGCTCATTTGTTGGAGAATCGACTAGTTTGTTAGCGAGTGATCTGGCCTACATCATGCCCATTGCATGTCGCTGAACCACATGAGCTATGCATTTTACTTCCGCCTTAACGCCATGGCAAGAACGTCTCCTGTGACATCTGGTGTGTAGCTGGCATGCGGCCATCTTGAGTGTATATGTGATCATCCAAGAGGCAACCTGCAGTTCACCCTTAGCGTCATGGCAAGAACGCCTCCTGTGACATGTGTTGCGTCGCCTGTGTGCCACCATCTTGGGTGGACATGACCATCCAAAAGGTAAACTTTGGCAGCAGCGCTCACAGATAGCAGCGATTCATAAGGGCAAGCCTAAAGGCTTTCGCGGAGCACCCCTTTAAACCCTATTATGAAATGAAATGAAAATGTATACCGCGCACTACTACTCGAAGGTGTCCAGGTGCCTTTAGAAACTGGACTAAGAAGTAGAAACAGCAACGGAGCTTTTAGTTATTGAACAGCCCCGTTTTCAACGATTTCCAAAATGACAGAAGATCAGTTTTGATTTTAAGAGAGATGGGAATTATAACAATTCAGATTAATTCAAGGCATTTGGAAGCACGACAGTGCATGTAGTAAATGATGCACTTTTGGGAAACTCTAGACATTAGAAGCTCATCATAGTGGGTTTTGATCATCAGGGTAGATCAAGGTACTGTGAGAGTGCAACTAGCAGTCCTGCTCTAACTGCGAACTTCTCTTTCAGCAGACTTTGGGGCAATAACTTGGCCTTGCAGGCATTTTTTTAGGTTCATTCCCTGTGTCTTAACACTGCAAATTGCAGGGCACTGTGGAGCAGTGTGGCTGCATATAGCACATGGACATGTCAGGCTTGGTTATCGATTAATAGCATATTCAACAGCTGCGAACAGCCAAGGTCCCTTTCGGTGATTCGCACAACCTAGGAAGTGTGGATCATGGTGATATGCACACCTTGCATGAACAGGGTCATAAAAAGGCTTTCCTACATCAATGAACTATAAGTGATTCGCAAACCTCCAGGAGTGTGGATCGTTGTGATTTGCACACCCTAATGAACTTCAGCAAAAAGGGGGCCAGTGTGGGGTATGAGTACTGTTATAAGATATATATTGTATATTGTATGTCTAGTATGCAACAATCTGTGATGCCTTCACTAGCCTTTCGGGCATCTCCTGGTTTTCCCCCTGTAGATTGAGAGCAATGGAAGGAAGGATTTGAAGCGTAATTTGAAGCCATTGTCAGTAATGTTTTCTTGCAGAAAAGAAAATCGCAATATTGCATCACTCCTTGGGCACAAAAGGCAGGAAGATTTTGAAACATCTGCCTGCGTCACCTGTATTGGGGAAAGGAGGTGCAGTATATGACTAGGTGTCAGCTATAAATGTGTTAGATTTGCATTTTAAAGAAAAAAGAAGTGTCATGATTGAGCGACATAAATTTTATTGAAGGCATCACAGGCCTGGTAAGTCAGATGAAAACTTTGAGAGTGAGCTAAGAGTTTTAGCTGCCAAGTGCAAAATTAAGATGTTTGAGGAAGGTGGCACTAGAGAGCCCGGAGCAAGATGGCTGCACTCTAGTGAGGCTCTGCTGGCCGTGCCCACAATCGTTATAGTACCTGCGGATATACAGCACATCGGACCCCCAAAAGAAACAGCGTTCGTTGCTAGCACCAAGCCGGACCCCATCATGTGTAGCCGAGGCGTGTAGAGGCACTGCTAGCCTCGTATTCCCACCTGTTGAGCTCCAGGGGACGGCGGCCTTGAGTGCATCTAAGATGGCGGCATAATCGTTCAGCAGCGGAGCAAAGCTCAAAACGCACCGGGTGACTGCTGGTGCAGCCGACTGCATTGTACAGCACAGGTGAAGCGGTGCATGGGATGTATGACATCACAACGCATGCTTTTACATCGCATGCTTTTACATCTCAAGTTTTACAACGCATGCCTTTACAACGCATAGTGTTGAGGGGTGCTGGATAGTGAATAGTTTAATTTACTATTCCAACTCCAGTCCCCATGGATAGTAGGGAAGGTGTTGGATAGTAAATTAAATCTAGTCCCTATCCTTGAGCGCCCCCCAGCGCAATGCGTTGTAATGGTTTGCATTGTAAAAGTTGCGATGTAAAAGCACTGCGTGGTAAAAGTTACGTTGTAAAGGATGTTTCCCGGTGCATGACATGCCTTGACTGCAGGCACAGATCAACATTGCAGTGAAGCGCTGTGTGCACTGGAGTGCATGTAGCCTGAGTAGCGAGTCGGGCTTGGTGCAGACCATGACACGCCGTGACCCCCAATGAAAAAAGGTAAGTGACAGACCCTCGTGGCGAGACGCCACACACGAGTGCCTGTGTAGAAACGTAGGTCTACAGAAGTGCGACTGGAAGAAGCTACCGCAGTCCCCTTGAGTGCGGCTGGCCTAATAACTGTGAGACCTGAAGGTGCTCCAGCCTGTTAGTGTGTGAGCAGGTTGGTGCAGAGGAACGGGGGCGTGAACTGCAGGGGATCTCCTGCGTCACCAACTAGTGTGTAACAGATGGCGGTGTGCATTCAGCGCTGGGACAGTGGTTGTCGGCAGCTGCAGCGGGTGTGTGGGATATAGTCTGGAAGCACGATTGTGCAGTCTGAAGCTCGGGGGCCTGATGGACGGTGTTGCGCTCAGGAGCCTCATTACTCTTGGAATTTGAGCGCTCAGGAGCGGTGTGCAAATGACCCCAGTTTATAGCTGTGTGGGGTGCGCACTTGGAAAGGGTGCATGATGGAGTGGCCCTCCAAAAGACACTGATACGTGACCAAAGCAAAAAACAGCAGGCCCCTGGGTAGAGGCACGAGGGGCAATGGTCTGTTTACTTGCACTGTGCATGAAATAGTGAACTACCAGCGGGACAGAATTGGCGCTGAAATTTCACATAAAGTCTTTGGGCCTGACGATAATCTTGTGGGCCTGTCTGAGTCCCTGTGGGCCTTAGAGTGAACATAGTATTGTGCACAGGAAGTCGAGACTCCGCGGTTGGTGTGGAGTGTGTGCTCGCTGGACCGTCATCTATGTGGAAACCTGATCGCTTAGAGCTGAGGAGTGGTGCTTAGCAACCAAGAGCTTTGCCCTTTAAGATTGTAGTGCATGGGACTGTGGCGCAGGAGCTATACCTATCCACCTGACATCGTCATGGGCAAGTCTTACAAGCAGCAAACAAAACTGTCCTTTGCATCCCGCAGGTCGAATCGCCCTGCTGGGCGCACTCCGACACAGAACTAGAACACCAACAGGCACTGCCCTCTCAATTAGAGGGAACAATACTCTCAATGCAACAGAGCCTCGAAGCCATTGATGGCAAAATCGACAATCTGTTCCTCAGGATGAACAAAATGCATGCAACATTGGATAAACAGGGAGAGAGACTCACAATAGCAGAACGCCAAATCTTAGATGTGGAGTTTTGGACTTGGCCCTTTTGGCAGGTTCACCCTGAAACTTTTTGCATTTGCCTAGCCTGTTTCTGTAACATGGTGTTGGTGATTTTAGGCCTCTGCGCACTTTTTCACTGGGGTCCAGTGTAAAGTGCATGTGCTCTCTGTGTATGTGTGGTGAGAGTGGCCTGCCCTCCCATAGGAATGCATGGGGAATATGTGTGTCCATGGTAGTTCCTGATGTGTGGGGAGTGCAGGGGCGAGTTTAGTATGTGCGAACTCGTGAGAATAAATGCTGCACGATGATGTGCGCAGATTTATTGTGTCTAGTGTAGGAGTGCCACTTTTAGAAGTTGGCATTTCTGGGTGCAGTGAATGTGAATTGGACTGTCTGGCTTGTGATTGATAGGAGCTGGCTGGTGTGCTTGGCTCCAGGAGTCAGGATGGGTCTGCCCGGTGGTGAATGGGGAGATCTGCATGTTGATGGAAGGGAGGAGTTGCACCTGGGACCTGAATAGGGCTCTGCCTTCCCTCCACATTGCTGGTTCCACCCCCTGTGGTGTGTTTGATGTCCCTGGCCTGTCCTGTGAATAGAGAGAGTGGCTGAGCAAAACAAAGTGCTCCAGAACCAGTTGCATCTGGTTCAACCCTTGTCTGTACCTTTGGAGACAAAGGAAAAATGTGTATAAAAAGGGGCTGTGAACCCATGTAAAATGTTCTTGTTCCCGACTTGAATCTGCCAGGGGCGTGTTGCAGCTGGGGCCCAGGGGTAGGCTTGCCTCCATGAGCCCTGTCCTGCCCCTGGATGCTGGAGGACTTTTTTGTGATTATTTTTCTACTTTTGGAATCCTAACAAGGGGGCCCCCCCTTTCATTGGACCTTTTACTTTCTTAAGGTTTGAGGCAACCTCCCAGCACCCTGGGAGCGCTGTGCCCGGTGTCATCTGGATTTCCCAAGGACAAGGAGCTGTAGCTGTGCAGAGTTGCATTGCTGAAAGCTCTACGCCGCCGAAGGAGAAAGAGAGAATCCCCGGCGTAGGGATTACCCCGAGATGGTGGGGACTGGCAGGTGCCCACCCTGCATTATGGCCTCTAGTTGTATATTTTACCTAGCAGGAGCCCACCCTGGTTGTTAGCTCGAGTTGGAGGGAGCCTCCCCCTCATTTCGCAGTTGTAAACCTAATTAAATCTAAAGCGGGTGCCCACCCTGCGTTTTCACCGCTGCGGCCTGAGCTGACAAAGGATTTTCCCCCCGGCCACGCTCAGCGTGACCCTGAAGTCAGGCAAGCCCTGGTTGGGACGTGGGCGGGTCTTTCCGGACAGAAGGGAAGCCCCGCGTGAGAGGAAGCTGCCGGAACTGAAACGGTGGTGGTGCGGGGCTCCTGTGAGCTGGGAGAGCCCTGCAGGTATGCTGATGGCAGTGGAGGGGGCCCGAGGCACATTGCCGGTGCCTGCCCCCACTGCACACGAAGAGGAGTGAGGAGGCTGCAGCGTGGAGCCTCAATAGCTCCTCCCCTGAAGCCCCGGTCCCGAGATGGGGGACCGGGTGAAATCATTGCACCGACGAGGAAGGCAGCATGGTGAGCAGGGCTCCCGTGACCGGGAGGGAGCCCCGCTGGAGCCCCGCTGGAAGCCGAGTACTGGCACAAGGAAGAGTCCCCTGTGCCAGAGCCCAGTAAGTGAGGGCTGGGCAGGGGGTATGGCAGACTCATTCCCTGAGTGGCCCAAGGCACAGGATAGTGGTGGCATTTGGGCGGCCCCGGATGGCAGCGGGCCGCTCCAGCATTTTGCACAGTGGCTTTCAGAGCCCGCGAGGCTCCACCATGGGGGCCTGTTTTGTTTCGGGAGCCAGTGCGCTCCCTGGGGGCTAGATGTTTTTAGATCCTGCGGGCTCCAATGAAGGGCATGTTTATTCACAGAGCCTAGGTGGCTCCAACTTTTTGCCAGTGACTTAAGAGAGCCCCAGAAGTGGCACGGAGGTGCCAGGCCTTCCACAGCTGTGCAGCACTTAGTGCCAGCAGCAGCGTTTAGGCCTCATGTGATGGTTCTTAGCTGCCCAGCAAGTAGTGGGCAGCTGCAACGTTTAGGTTTGCGCAGATGGCGCACCCCTGACTGGCACTGCATTGGCAGTGTGTCCTGACAATTTGGACATAGTGCATTGGACCCCCTTCTTGGCTGTCCAGTTGGCCAGGGGGGCTGGTATATGGATAGGGTGCAAGGCCCTAATGTGATTATGTGCTAAAGTGATGTGGTGCTAGAAAATGTATTGTGTATAGTATGTTTTGTGCACCCTGTTTTTGATACCTCTAGATATGGTTTAGGCTTATGAGGTTGTTTTACCTATTTAGGTTTGTGTTAGTGAGATTATAAGTTACTCTGTGATTTATGCCCCTAATGTGAGTTATACTTAGGAAGTAGGGTCTATTGTGTTTAGACTAGTGAGAGATTGCATAATGTGTTTATGCTGGTGAGGTTGACGCAGGAGGTAATTTGCGCCTGATGTGACTGTGCATAATGTAAAGATATGTTACAGGTTGAGGTGGAGTACAGTGATTACCAGTTGCTACTGGTTGTAGGTTTATGATCTATTTGTACCAAATTCTGCTAAGTGTTGATCCTGACAGTGGCCCACGTGCCCCTGTCCTGTGTAAATAATCCCTTGTGAATATTGCCAGTGCCAGTTGGCACAATGTATATTGTGTGATTACTATCTAACGTGTTTGGAGAATACAAGGCTATTTTGATACAACCTTGTGTGGAGTTCCTTTTGTAGTGTGCCTGGGATGTTGTTGCTGTGTGCGTGCATAAATGCTTTACACATTGCCTCTGGGATAAGCCTGACTGCTCGTGCCAAGCTACCAAGGGGGTGAGCAGGGGTTATCTTTGGCATGTAACTCCCTTGCCCTGACTAGAGTGGTGGTTTCTGCCTGGTTTTGGGGCAAGCCTTAGCCAAGTAGAAATCCAAGTTCTAACATGGAGGATGAAGCGCATGCCACAACAAATAAATGTCAGGAAATGGAAAAATTGCTGGAGGTCATTAGGGCCAAAAGCGAAGACCTTGAGGCGGGCTCTTCGCACTGTAACCTACGCATCGCGGGAGTGCCTGAAAGCACGAACATGGGTCGCCTTGAGGACTACTTTGAGGGTATGCTGAAAGATCTTTTTGGAGCCGAAAACCTGTTCCAAGTTCTTAATGTGGAACAGGCGCATTGATATTTGGTGCCCAGGCCGCCGCAGGGCGCATCGCCCCGCCCCATCGTGGCAAAGATCTTAAAATACAGAGACTGTGACACGTGCTCCGGTTGGCGAGGGAAAAACAAAATACGTCCTACCAGGGCAACTCCGTACCCTTCTTCCCGGACTTCACCATCGCAGTGCAATCTGCTCGTAAGGAATACACCAAAGTGAAAAAGAAACTACGCACCTTGGAATTTCCTTATGCAATATTATACCCTGCCAAATTAAAAATCACACAGGATGGCAAGGTGAAGATTTTTTAATCTCCGCAAGCGGCACAGGATTTTCTCCGGCAACTTCAGGCTCAACAAAAGGCTGCAAAGCACACTGTCTCTCCCACGCCCTCTGGTCACTCGGATACTGATATCTAGTGTGTCGCTAGGCTTCATGGCCAGGTGCGGTTTGGCAGACTATCATGGGCCTGAGTGGCTCCCTGAATTGTGTGGCATTTGGTGATGAACTGTGGTGTACGAGATGTGGCCCCTCCACAGCACGGGGGTTGCTGCCAGAAACTGTAAATGTTCAGTTCTTTTCTATCTGCGGGCTGATGGATTATTGACCTTGGCTCTGGGATCCAGTTCACCTGAATCTGGCCTCTGTGCCCCATCTAAGTCAGACTGTTAGGCATGCTGCTCAGGGACACATTGAACCTTGCTCATTCTAATATGCATCAGGGTGGTGGTCCCCTGTGGCCTACTCCTTGGAGATTGTTCATACAAATGTGATATGTTTATGGGCTAATGTGACAGCAGATCCTTGGTGGGCGGCTTGTGAGGCTCCGTTTGAGCATGAGGAGATAGGGGGTTTAAATGATTATATGCACGGTTATTTTGGATCGAGGTCACTTTGGCCCAACCACGCCTGCTATGCGGATGACACACAGGCACTCTGATGTCCCCCATGTGTGTATTCCCCAAGTTGTTTTCTATGTTTTCTACACTGTTACTCAGGGAGTGCCTTTGGCATGATTGGGATGCTGAAGTGGGTGGAGGGTTGTGGAGGTTCTGTCTATTGTTTCCAAAGGGTGATATCATTGGCACGTCAGGTACACTCCAGCCCAGTGGTTGGTGTATAAGAGGCACTTCCAGCGCTACTAAGCTTCTAAACATGCACAACAATGACAGAGGATGACATTCACTTAGTGACATGGAATGTGCGGGAATGAATAATCCCAAAAAGATCCGACAGGTGCTGGCCTACCTTGACAGGCACCATGTCCACCTCACACTCTTACAGGAGACCCATCTGGTGGGGGAGGCAAGAACAGAATAGGAACCCACTGGGCAATGGCGAGGGAGGCCTCCTCCTATTCCAGTTATGCGAGAGGGGTTATGATATTAGTTAAAAAAGGAATACCCTTCAAATTGTTGTCCTAGCATTCAGATCACCTAGGATGCCTCACATTGATACATTGCAATCTGGCAGGGACTGTTCTCACCATTATTGACAGCTATGGTCCTAACGTTGATGATCCCGTTTTTTATCAACACCTTAAAACCAAACTCTTTCAGTTACACTCTGATTTGGTGATATGGGTGGGGCGACACGAACATGTACTTAGATCCAGACATGGACAGAAGCGCCAACACAGCATGGCTGGGGAAGAGCTCTGCTAAATTGGTTCAGGATATCATGCACACTTTCCATCTGGGAGACACCTGAAGAGGTAGGCATCCAAACACCATGGAGGGCACCTTCGCCTCAGCAGTACATAAATCCTGGTCCAGACTGCATTATTGGCTCCTATCAGAGTCAATGGTGTCCTGGGTCACTGGGGCTTGGCATTTGGCATGCACACTCTCTAATCATGCGCCTGTTGCACTCGATATTAACACCCCGACTAGGCATCAAGAACTATTCAAGTGGCATCCACAACCGGCGTACCCTTTAGACCCAGTCTTAAGAGAGGGTATTCACCAAGCTATTGAACTGTTCTTTGAGGAGAACGCAGGTAGTGTGGAGGGCACAGGAACAATATGGGAACCCTACAAGGATCCCGGTAGGGTGGGTAGGCAGACTGCACTGACCAAGGCAAAAAGAACCTTAAACCCCTATGGTTCTTTTCCCTTGAAGTAAAACCTACCGGGTACTATTGACACCTAGACACTTTGACTTTTAGGCAAGAGCTGTCCCATACAGGTAGTACAACTATTTAAACTGACACTTAAATAGGTCATGTTTGATTGAGGATAGATGTAAACCACTAGGTCCTGAAGAATCGCGGCCAGAGTGATAAGGCGAGAAACATGTTGACCTCACGATATGTATTGTAGTCCTGGATCTCTACACGGAACCCTAATTTCCAGCGATCATAGGCTACCCACAGCTTTTACTTGTGACAGGGGACCACCAGAATAAATTGATCTCCGGTACCTTTTGTCACATTTTAATTCACGTATTTACACTATCCGCTCCTTTCTGGCCCCTCATCCGCACTTCACACTAGGCAGTTGGTAAAAAGATCTCCGCCAAAGAGCCCCTCTTTGAGGTGAGCCCGTATGGCATTGCACCGCCTGCCCCACGAGGAGCAACCGCCAATGATGAAGCATGACACTTGCAAGGGTGTGTGAGGCCATTAATACCAACATATTGGATACCCAGGGTAGCCCTCCACTGAGCTCTACCTTTTCGCTTCTTGTGACCGTATCTTTACCTCCTCCTACTCTCTAGTCTATAGGAACAGCCTAGTCTGTTTTTGCCTGACATTGTCTCTCGGAGCTCTGACTGTGGCTGGACCTTCCATTCTGAGGTTTCTTGAATGCTAAATTGAGCCCTAGGATCTTGACGTGATCCATCTTCCCCCCTTTTTTGTTGATACAACCCTACAAGGCTACCATCAGAGGGACCAGTATAGGCCTGCAGGCTGGTGTATTGAAGTCCTTAAGATCTAGCAGATGACGCAGCTTGAGAAAGAGATCCTGCGATACAAGAGGGAATACGCTAGCACCATGAATCCCAGTACATTGGCAGGGATCAGGCTGCTAGTGTCCAAATACAATGAGAATGCACACCAAGAAATCAAACACATGTGCAGACATTGGTGGGCTCGCTCGTATGGGGAAGGGGGTCGCCCTGGCCGCACTCTAGCCTCCAAATTACAGTGGGGGAGAACACAGACATATGTCACACAGGTAGAGAGCGAGGATGGTGCAACTTATTATAACATCCCCAAGATCATCGAGTGTTTCCAGGACTATTACGCCTAGCTCTATAGCTCAGGTACAGAAGCCGACAGTGAGGAAATCCAAGAGGTTTTCGAGACGATATCTCTAGCATGGCTTTCGAATGGCCAACATGAGTATCTTCTGAAGCCCCTCATGGTAGACGATGTAAAATCGGCCATAAGGTCCCTGCCCTCTGGTAAGGTAGCGGTATGGATGGGTTGCCGAGGAAGTTTGTAAGGAATACGTAGAGTTACTGGCCCCACATCTGGTCAATATGTATGGGGAGGCATACGAAAACGGCTCGCTCCCTCCAACTCTCCGAGAGGCACTGATCGTCGCTTTGTTCAAGCCGGGAAAATGGGCAGATAGCTGTGAGTCATACCGTCCATTGTCCTTATTGAATATTAAAATCATCGCCAAAATTACCGCCACGAAATTGCTTCCCCTACATCGTGCCTGGTCCTTCCGGATCAATCAGGCTTCGTGCCTTCTCAGTCAACATCACATAATTTGCGTACTTTATTTTCATTCCTGCTCCATTGAGATCCAGACTACTGGGCTGTGGAGGTGCTCCTTTATGCTGCAAACGTCTTTGATTTGGGAAGATGGGGATGTATGATTGCCACGCTGCAACGAATGGGTCTGCCGCTTCCATTCCTATGGTGGATAGAGATCCTCAATGCAGCCGACAGCTAAAGTTCGTATAAATAACTGTCAAACTAAGCCCTTTAACATCTGTAAAGGCACCAGACAGGCGTGCCCCCTCTCCCCCATTCTATTTGCGATTATCATGGAGCCCCTGGCATGCGTGGTGTGACACCGGTATGCAAGGATCACACTGCAATTTAGTCAGTGCCCTTTGATAATTTCCATGTTTCAGATGACATGGATTTGTATATATGCAACCCAGAGGAGAATCTGCATGAGCTTATCTGTGAATATATAAAATATGAGCATCTGTTTGGGTTGCGCATTATCTGGGGCTAATCGTCTGTCTACCCACTCACATGGAGTACCTTGCCATTTCAGATGGAGTACCCTTTGGAATGGACGACAGAACCGGTTAGGTACTTAGGGGTCTGGATTCACTCTGACCTGGAAGTAGTCCTGAGGGAGAATTTTGGTAGGGCCTTGACCACTACAGAAGACCAGGTGAATTGATGGATTGGGCTGCCCCTTTCTCTCACTGACAGAATAGCAGTAATAAAAATGACTGTTCTTCCCCGGTTCCTATACCTCTTCGCAAACATCCCCAGCAAGGTAACTAGGGCTTTTTTTTTTGCAGCCTCGCTCGACTTTGATATGGCTGGTCTGGGCGAACAAAAAATCCAGATGACGCTGGAGCACCTTGACTAGACCTTACGCACAGGGTGGGGTAGCAGCACCTGATTTGTATCAGTATTACTTATGTGCCCAGGCACATTTCACCCACTATTGGTTTTTTCCGCCCCCTTTCAATTCATATATGGCGGTGGAGACAGATGATATGGCACCTGACCATTTCGTGGCTCTGATATCTAAAGGTAAGTCCACCTACCCATTCCGAGACATGTGCTCGGCTGACTGTACCGCTCAGGTGTGGCGTGCGATGGCGAAATGTACAGGTAGGAAACCAGTGAACGCCCCTGCTTTTCCACTAGCCTATCAGCCGCAATTTTTGGTTACTCAGGAAAAGGGGATGCTGGACGCATTGGCGAACATGTGCTTGAGCACCATGGGAGATGTTTACCTGGAAGGAACCTTCATCCTAATGGAAGACTTGCGGGAACGAAGTTCTTGTGACTTGATGTCAGTTTTTGCGTATTACAGATTACGTAAGGCACTTAAGGTTTTTAACTCTAGTCACCATACTGAACCGGTTATCTTGCGGCCCCCACAAGAACTACTGTCCATCCCATGCAGGGCAAGTTGGTTACGCAACTCTATAACACTTTGCAATCAGACTTGGCACCCACATCCAGCCCTGCATGCTTATGCTGGGAACAGACCCTTGGGACACTCTTAGTGAAGAGGTGTGGGAGTTCTGTTGCTCTATGACTAGGCAACTAACTGCTAACTTTAATCTACCCATGTTGGACCTCGCCCTTTTGGCAGGTTCACCCTGAAACTTTTTGCTTTTTCCTAGCCTATTTTCTGTAACCAGGTGTTGGAGATTTTATGCCTCTGCACACTTTTTCACTGTGGTCCAGTGTAAAGTGCGTGCGCTCTCTGTGTGTGTGGTGAGAGTGACCTGCCCTCCCATAGGAATGCATGGGGAATATGTGTGAACATGGTAGTTCCTGATGTGTGGGGATTGCAGGGTCGAATTTGGTATGTGCGAACTCATGAGATTGAATGCTGCACAATGATGTATGCGGCATGATTGGTGTCTAGTGTGGAAGTGCCACTTCTAGAAGTTGGCATGTTTGTGTAATTTGTGTCTGGAGTGTGATTGGCTGAAGCTGGCTGGTGAGCCTGGCTTCAGGAGTCAGGATGGGTCTGCCCCGGTGGTGAATGGAGAGATTAGCATGATGATGTGAGGGAGGGGTACACCTGGGACCAAATAGGCTGGGTTTTCCCTCCACAATGCTGGCTCCACCCCCTGTGGTGCGTCTGATGTCCCTAGCCTGGCCAGTGAAAGGGAGTCCCCCATAACCAGTTGTAGCTGGTTCTTACATTGCCTACACCCTGCTAGACAAAGGATTTTGCAATATAAATGAGGGGCTGTGACCCCATGTCAGTGTTCTTGTTCTCCAACTTGAATCTACCAGGGCGTGCTGCTGCTGGGGCCCAGGGGAAGGCTTGCCTCCCTGGGCCCTGCCCAGCCCCTGGAATGCTGATGTCCTGGACTGCTGGAGGACTTCTTTCTGGGGGCCCTTTCTGCCTGGCCTGAGGTTGGCTGGGAGACTTTGCTTGTCCTAGAAGCCTTGTCCTGTAATCCCCTGCTGCTTTCCTTGCTTTGGGGGTTATTTCCTGGGGCCTTTTTGCGATTTCTGGGTCCCCAGCGCCTCGTGGGCGCTTTATCCTGATTGTTGGGCAGAGCGCTGTTGTTGTCCCTCAGGGGGGAAGCGCTCCTGCCCTTTCATGCCTCGCAGGTGCCTACCCTGCATTATGCTCGATTATTGCTATTTTAAACTAAAGGTGCCACCCCTTTTTATCGGTGCCTTAACGGGTCCCTACCCCGTTTTTACTTTAATTCTTATTTCAAGGGTGCCCACCCCTCATTTTTGCAAAGAGAATCACCGCGGCGGCCCTAGTCTCGGGCAGACCGGAAGTCAGGCAGCAAGACACCTGACGGCGGGCGGGACTTCCGGTTTCTGAAAGGAAGTCCTGCCCACTGTGCTGCCGCGAGGAGAGGAGAGGTGCTTTGTGGGGAAAGTCCAGGCGGGAGCCTACCCCGCACTGGACTGCACAGAGAAGGGTGGTAGAGGCCAGAAGCCCATCCCGCCTCCTCAAGAAGCCGCCGAGAGCCGCCCGAGCACCAGGACACCGCCGGAGCCCCGAGGAGCGGGAGCTCCTGTACAGCGACCTGCCGGTGAGTAGAGCATGCGTGCTGTGTGGGAGAGAGAGAGGGGGGCGTCGGGGCACATTGCCGGTGCCCACCAACCCCCCCAGTAGCGCAACTGGCGTTTGTGGGGCCCTGGAGGTCACGAGCCCTGAGAAGCTCCAGGGAGCCCTTTGCTTATTTAGAGCCTGCGAGGCTCTCACCGGGCTCAGGGGGCAGTATGTAGCTCGAGTCCCCCAAGCGGGACTCCCACGGGGCACATAGTTATTTAGAGCCCCGAGGTCTCCGGGCGGCTAAGTAGTGGTGCTGCTTCAGTTTGGGGGCATTTTTGTTTCAGAGCCCTTAGGCTCCAGCGTGACTTGGGGGTATCTGTGATTCTTTCAGGAGCCAATGCGCTCCTTGTGGGCTAGATGTTGTTAGAGCGGGTCCCCATGTTGTGCCTCATTATGTTTAGAGCCTGGGGGGCTCCAACGCTGTGGCCATTGATTTTGAGAGGCCCGTGTTTCCTCAATGGGATGCCTCAGTGTTTGGGGGATATCTTTATTTATCAGAGCCCCGGGTGGCTCCAGCCTGCGCATAATTGTTTTCAGAGCCAGATGGCTCAGTCTGGCGCAGTTTTGGGTCTTAGGGCTAAAGAGAGCCCATGCCGTCCCTTTGCTGATTCCCTGCTGCCCAGCAATTAGTGGGTAGCTGCACTGTTTAGGCGCCAAGGAAGAGAGAGTCCCTGAGAGGGACAGCAATGGCACAGAGGTGCCAGGCCTTTCACAGCTGCGCAGCACTTATTGCCAGCTGCAACGTTTAGGCCCTGTTCCTGTTCCCAGCTGCCCAGCAATTAGTGGGCAGCTTCAACGTTTAGGTTTGCGCCGGTGGTGCACCCCTGACTGGCGCTGCAGTGGCAGCGCACCCTGACATTCTGGATACAGGGCATTTTGAGCCCCTTCTTGGGATGGCCAGTTGGCCAGGGGGCAGGTATGTGGGTAGGGTGCAAGGCCCTAATGTGATTTTTGCGCAATGTGATTTTACTATGTTTATGATGGTAATTGCCTAATGTGATTTTTGCAGAATGTGATTTTACTATGTTTTGATGGCAATTGCCTAATGTGTTTTATGGGCTAGAGTGATGTGGTGCTAGGAAATGTAATGCATTTAGCATGTTTTACACACCCTGTATTGATACCTCTAGAGATGGTTTTACCTATGGAGGTTTACGTTAGTGAGATTATGTTCCACTGTGAGTTACGCCCCTAAATGTGATTTATTCTTAGGAGGCAGAGTCTAATGTGTTTAGACTAGTGAGAGATTGCCTACTGTAGTTATACTGTTTAGACCTAAATGTGATTGCTGTGTAATGTACTTTGCCTTTATGCTTGTGTTATACTTCTAAAGGTGCTCATGCTTAGAAGTTTACCTTGCCGAGTTTGTTATACTAGTGAGCTTGTGTCCCTGCGTGATCTAGGCCTATGGTTATTAGTATTGCTTAGTGTGTACCTACCTGTTACCAGTGGTTACTGGTTGTGATCTATAATTGTTCTTTAGTGTGACACTTATTGTAAGTGCTAGTTCTACTAAGTGCTGATTCTGACAATGGCCCATGTGGCCCTGTCCTGGTGTAGATAATCCCTTGTGAATATTGCCCGTGCCAGTTGGCACAATGTATATTGTTTGATTACTATCTGATGTGTTTTGACAATAAAAAAGTTTTTTTTTATATAACCTTGTGTGGAGTTCCTTTTGTGGTGTGCCTAGGATATTGTTGCTGTTGTGTGCGTGCGCAAATGCTTTACACATTGCCTCCGAGATAAGCCTGTCTGCTCGTGCCAAGCTACCAAGGGGGTGAGCAGGGGTTATCTTGGCATGTGACTCCCTTGCCCTGACTAGAATGGTGGTTTCTGCCTGGCTTTGGCGTAAGCCTTAGCCAACCAGAAATCCCAGTTCTAACAATGCATAATACACTTTAGGTTTCTCCAACAAATATACTACACATTGTTACACTTACACAAATATGGATTTCGAGAATCTCCTACTTGTAAATGATGCGGGCGCAGGAGGATGACTTTCGATACCTGGCCTGTGGCTGCTCCGAAGTTCATGAGTTTTGGGTGATGGTTACACAAGCCTTAACAACTATGGTGCTTGAGCAGGTGGATTGTTCTCCCCAGTGCTGCCTGCTAGGTTTGGTGAAGCCTTTACGGCCCCAAAATAGGAAGCTGGTTTTAATTGCAGCATTATTGTCTAAGAGAAATGTAGCCCAGACTTGGGATAGTACAAGATCACCGAAAAGGCATCACTGGATTAAGGACTTGGTGTTCTGCAGAGACCAACTGTCTTGTTATGCTGAAGAACTTCCTACACCAGCCAGGCCTAACGATGTTTAGGCGCCTTTCACAGCATATCTTTTATCTAATAGTTCTAGGGAGGCAGGGAATCTGGACTTGCTCCAGAATGTCACTCCCACATTATGAACTGGTATGGGTCACCGACCAGACTGCTATATGTTCGCCTCTTGGGCGTTGCTATGCCTATTGTCACCTGGGGTGGGTAATGTTGTGTATCACTCATGTGTTGTATGTATCTTTTTTTGAAAATGCAAAAATAAAATATTTTTTTTTTAAAAGATGTTCGAGGAAGAAGTTATACGGGATCAAGTAGTGGATAAGTCCAATAGTAAAAAGTTGTTGACAGTAGCAATTCTAACATTAGATAAAGCTATTGAAATATCGTGTGGCATAAAATACTACAAAGGTGCATGCCTTGCAGCCTGAAGACAAGGCAAGGAAGAAGTGGTCTAAAAATGAGGAGCGGAAAAAACCCACTGGAGTGCTATCATTGTGGGTGTAAAAACCATTTGGGATATTTTCCCACTTGTCCGTCAAGAAATTGTAGAGCAAATGTAGGAAAAGGGGACATTTCATGAAAGTGTGTAAAACTAAATGGAGTAAAGAACCAAAGCCAACTAAGAGAGTGAACACAGTTGGGAATACTTCTGATATAAATAGCCAAACTGATTTAGATGAAGGCAGCATGGGGTTCATGGTGGGGAAAGAGCAACACAAACTGAGCCTGCTTATAATTGAAGGGGGAGAAGTCTCACTAGTAAGTGAGCCTATCATTAGGAAGACTTGTTGCATAATTGATGTGAATGGAATCAGCATCAACATGATGGCAGATTTGGTATTTAAGTTAATTGGTGTGGAAGAATGAAGGAAATTTTGGAATGTGCAAGTGAAGGAGTATAAGTTGAAGCCTGTAGCGTATGGAAGTAAATCTATTGAGGAGGTTGGTGAGTTTGATGCTAGAAGAAACTTCAATGGGAGTGTGGCGGAAGGCAAAGTGTATATGGTGGTAAAAGGCTCATGTTTACTAGGTTGGTTAGGTCAGAGAAACCTTGAGATAATGTTTGATCCCAAAAGAACAGAACAGGTTATTTTGTGTAATGAAATGATGGAAGTGATGTCTGCAGGTAAAAATGTCTGGACAGAAGCCTTTCCAGAAGTGTTTGAGAGTGGGCAGGGCAAACGTAAAGGGTTCAAAGCAAGAGCCGATCCAGTTATGCACAAGGCGAGACATTGCCATGAGGGAAGAATTGAAGGAGAATCTCAGAAGGTTATGTCAGCAAGACATAATTGAGCCAATTGGGAGCTCAGAATGGCTTTCGCCAGTTGTACTGGCTAGGAGGCCAAATGGTACATTGAGAATTTATATCAGCTTCAGAGACCTGAATGAAAGACTATGGGGCATATGTAGGTAATTTACTTTTTTTTCGATTCTCAAATAGCGATTTTTAAGGAATCGCTATTTGAGAATTGCAAAATGGAATGTAGGTAATAATTTGCAATTTTTTTGCGAATCCCTAAAATTCCTTAATTGCTATTAGCAAATTGCAAATCGCATTTAAGGAATGAGTGTCCCATTCATTCCTATGGGCCAAGTGGCCCATAGGAATGAATGGGGATACATTCTCAAATTGCGATTTTCTTTGAGAAAATCGCAATTTGAGAATCACTAATCCAAGGGTGCCAGGGTGTCCACAGGACACCTGTTGCACCCCTGGAATGTGCCTGTAAGTACATGCGGTGCACATACATGCCCTAAGTGCATGTCTGTGCGCCACATGGCACTTTGAATAAAAAAAAAAAATCATTTTGACAGGAAATTGCAAAATACCATCTACTTGGAGTAGGTGGTATTTTGCGATTCCTTATGCCCAAATCACAATTCTAAAGGCACCTCTACATAGCATTTAAGGAATCGCAAAATTGCGATTCCTTAAATGCTTGAGCAAAATAAGGAATCGCTATTTTTGCGATTCCTTATTTTGCAATGTGGCACCTACATACCAAATCGCCGTTTGTGATTCGTAAACGTCGGAATTCTGCGAATTCCGGCGTTTGCGAAACGCAAACACCTTCCTACATATGCCCCTAAGCATTGATAGGCATCATCTGACTAATATTTCTGAAATGCTGACCACACTTAAAGGGGAAAAGATTTTCACTACACTGGACATGTCCTCTGCCTACCATCAAATTACATTACAAAGGGATTCTCTTCACTTGACATCCTTTGTTGCAAATAGTGGACCTTGTAGATTTAAGGATATGCCTTTTGGCTTGGCTTCAGCCTCATCCTTGTTTCAGCGTGAAGTTAAAGCCATGTTCAAAGTTATTAATAATGTTAGGTATTTTCAGGATGACATACGAATTTTTGGGGCGGATCAGAAGGAGCATGATAAGAGCAACATTAGTGTTGTCTATTTGAAGGATAAAGGGGTCACTTTAAATCCAGGTAAGTGCCAATTTGCTGTAACTAGTAAAGATTATTTGGGACACAACTTGTTGGCCCAAGGGGTAGAGCCAAAAGAGAGTTTGCTGAAAGATATTAAAGAATTCCCAGCACATCAAAATAAAGACCAATTGCAGTCTTTCTTTGGAAAGCTCGATTTGTATGAACGTTTTGTGCCGAAGTGTGCCGAAAGTAAAAAAATAATGAAGATGGTGATTATGAGAAATGTACATTTTAAATAGTCGGTGGAGGTAGATATGGAGTTTTGCTGAATCAAGGAATAGATAGCAGACTCTATACCACTCAAGTCGTTTGACATCCATGATCAGTGCATCATACTTACTGATGCCAGTTAGTATGGCTGGGAGCAGTGTTGATGCAAACAAGGGATGGAAGGGATGAAGAAGTTGCATTTGCGTAGCTTGCGAATCAAGGTCCAGCAGGCGCATATTCCATTATAGAGAGAGAATCATTGGCGAGTTGGTTAGGAGTAAATCACTTTAGAAAGTATTTGTGGAGGTTGGAATTCACCTTGCAAATTGACCACAAACCACTGGTCAATTTTTTTACCACCCGGGGTGCATGCAGAGCAACAAGTAGGATAGATAAGTGGCACTACAGCCTGCAAGAGTTCTAGTTTAAAGTGGAGTATATACCAAGGGTGAAGAACATCTTTGTGGACTGTTTGTCACGACTGCCTTTGAAGGCAGAGGCAAGTACGGAAAATATGAAGACAATGGTTTCTGTTTTGTAGCATGTATAACGACAGATTAAATGAGTTCCATAAAGGAAGAGAAGTGGAAAGAAGCGGTGAGACTGGATATGGTGCTACAGAGTTAATATCATACCTAGATATGGATGGTCTAAAGGGAGAGTGGATGACTCACTTAAGGTGTACAAATAGGCTTTTGAAAAATGAAGTGTGTCTTATGGTGTAATGAGATGTGCACATTTGTTGGTGGTGCCTCAGGGCATACAAGCAAAGGTACTGGAGTTAGCACACGAGGGGCACGTGGGAATGAGAGCAATGAAAAGGAGAATCTGGGATACTTTTTGGTGGGCAGAAATCAATGGATAAGTGAAGCACTGGGTAAAAGAGTGTGTTACTTGTGCTCTGAGTGATAAGTCGCAGGTGATGGTGCCAAGTCCTGTGGAGGCTGCGCCAATGCCGTAGAGACCATGGATAAAACTGGGCATGGACATTTTTGAACCCATGAACATGCTAAAAGAGAGCCAGAAATATGGAATCGTATTGATAGATTATTCTTTTCGGTGGCCCAAAGTAAAATTTCACACGGCTAAAAATACATTGGTAGTGGTGACATTTTTACATGCTTTGTTCTTAAGGGAAGGTCTCTCTCTCTATATATATATATATATATATATATATATATATATATATATATATATATATATATATATATATATATATATTTAGCATCACACGCTTCCAAACCATGGTGTCAGGAAAGAAACGGCCAGCACTCAGATGTCGTGATCTTGTTCTTTACTTCGTTTCCAAACCCCCCTGCACCCCCGACAGACGCGTTTCGCTCAAGGCTTCATCAGTGTATATATATATATAAACATCTACGTGGAAAATAACTCCCTAATACAACACTACATCGCAAAAAAACAGCAACAAATGCGATATTACATGGAGAAACCTTTCCTAATCAATCATTGAAATGGAGCATCCCATATGGGGAGTTTTTAAGATTGAGGAGGAACTCAAAGTAATAGAAAGAAGTATACAAAGAGTATCAAATCAACAACGAGGGAATCTATTGAAGAACACACAAAAGCAAATGAATCAGACAAATCTACAACAATAAGACTGATAACAACATACAGTGCAGAAAACAGGAGTCTGGTAAGGATTATAAAAAAACTGGGGAATCTTGCAATTGGATCCAAATCTAACAGTAATATGGCTGAGATACCCGCCACCCCCTCTCAACACAATCCCCAAGAATTGGGAAACCGGAAACAGTTCTTGAATTTTTGGAAGGCGGGAAGGGAGTAAACCCTTCCCGGCCGTATTTATTAAAAATATGAAACAAAATTAAAAACATTAAAATAACAGTTTCGTATTATGTACAATTTCATTTCCACATTACGATGTTTGGCTAACCTTAACAGATCTCTAATACAGAGGTTCTCCTAGCCGAACTAACATCCTACAAAACATTTGACTTGAAATTGTACATCCTAACGTTAAGGGCCAACGGCAAGGTCGTAACCGGTGTCAGATCCCTAAACCAGACATACCCCCCTCACTTGTGAGAGGAGCGACCGCACCGAGGCGTACCTCAAGTGCATCTACCAATTTCCCTTTGTACTTGACGGGGGCCCCAATAGACTCGACGCCATTTAACGGTCGTTCGAGGACTCGTGTGAGGTGTCTAAAAGGTAGCGTAAACCCCCTCCCACACCCCACACAACTTACCCATCTGCCGTCGCAGATGTCCTGGCCCCGGGAAATTCTCCAGGAGGGGCCGTGGCCCCTCCTATCCAGGAAGGGGCCTTGACCACCTTTCCTTTCCTTCCGGCGGCCTCTCCTTAGACAGGACCGCCTCCCCGTTGAGGGGCCAATTGGCCACCTCCCCTGCGCGCTCCCATCCGTAATGGGTGACGCCCCCTCATAGGGATCTTCCAATTACTGCTCACCGATCATGACCTTACCGCCCGACCAAAATAAATACGACAATTCTACCTAATTTACTAAGAATAAAAACGAACATGACTTATTACCAGCATGAATACTGATCAACATTAGTGCAACATTACTTTATTTGCAAAACATACTGAAAATAACCATTCTTTATTGCATATTCAAAAATTTCACGACGATCATCACAACCTGCAAGAAACAGAGTTACCAGCTCAAATCTTTATTCAAAAACAACTAGCTTTCCTCAGGGGCTGGTGGGTGGGTCAAAAATGGCTCTTCGTTCCGTCTCGAGCTCACGTGCAGCGGGGAGGTGCAGCTTCAGAGCACAGGAACAAGAGGATGCTTTCTTGGCTTCCGCTCCTTTTATCCGTCTTCAGGGTGGGCGTAAACTCGCCCCCGCCTGCCTCCGAGGGCGTGGCCGGCCGCGTCGGTGTCTAGGCCAGCCCACTCTAGGGCGGGAAAAAGGCGCGCCCCGGCTACGCCGCTTCGGGCATACCAGCCGAGACACGCCTCCCGCCCAAGATGGCTTCCCGGGGGGATCGTGGTACTCCACCATACGTTCGGGGGGACCGAATGGTCGCCCCTTTCCATATGGCTGAGATACCCGCCACCCCCTCTCAACACAATCCCCAAGAATTGGGAAACCGGAAACAGTTCTTGAATTTTTGGAAGGCGGGAAGGGAGTAAACCCTTCCCGGCCGTATTTATTAAAAATATGAAACAAAATTAAAAACATTAAAATAACAGTTTCATATTATGTACAATTTCATTTCCACATTACGATGTTTGGCTAACCTTAACAGATCTCTAATACAGAGGTTCTCCTAGCCGAACTAACATCCTACAAAACATTTGACTTGAAATTGTACATCCTAACGTTAAGGGCCAACGGCAAGGTCGTAACCGGTGTCAGATCCCTAAACCAGACATACCCCCCTCACTTGTGAGAGGAGCGACCGCACCGAGGCGTACCTCAAGTGCATCTACCAATTTCCCTTTGTACTTGACGGGGGCCCCAATAGACTCGACGCCATTTAACGGTCGTTCGAGGACTCGTGTGAGGTGTCTAAAAGGTAGCGTAAACCCCCTCCCACACCCCACACAACTTACTCATCTGCCGTCGCAGATGTCCTGGCCCCGGGAAATTCTCCAGGAGGGGCCGTAGCCCCTCCTATCCAGGAAGGGGCCTTGACCACTTTTCCTTTCCTTCCGGCGGCCTCTCCTTAGACAGGACCGCCTCCCCGTTGAGGGGCCAATTGGCCACCTCCCCCGCGCGCTCCCATCCGTAATGGGTGACGCCCCCTCATAGGGATCTTCCAATTACTGCTCACCGATCATGACCTTACCGCCACAGGCCGGATAGTTGACCGGCTATCCGGACCCCCCACAAAACACTCCTACCTAAAGGTCATGCTGCAAACCCTTTAACCAGGCTAAGAAGTCTCCTATGAGTAACTCGTTCCCCACCCGGGACAAATGAACGCCGTCCCCCAAATACATACTGTCCCCTTTGATACAACCATGTGAAACAGAATGCAGTGTATTTGAACGAAACAATCTACTCACTTTGTTATTTATCTTCCTTACTGAATGATTCAAAGCAGTAACTGAAATAGCCCCCCGCCACACTTTCCGTGGGATCATATGGGATCATGCAATTGTGCACCCTGGAACTCTTCTCGCCAACCAACTTACCGTGGAAAGCATCGCCTCAAGAAGAAGTCGTCTACCAGTGGTCACCAAATCATTGCCCCCAAGATGTACTATGACTATAGACGGCGGTGACCTTGTCCGCCCTAACAAGCCCTCGAAAAATGATCGAAACTGGTCAATACAGAGCCCGCCCTTTCCGTAGAAGGACACACTGTACCCGTATTCCCCAGCCACGTGAGTCATGTCACCTGCTTTGAATACGTCCGCGGCACGCCTCACGTATGAGTGGCCCACGACCCACACCTCCTTTTTCACAGCCGGTAATGTCTGACCGCTGGCCCCCCGGTGTTGGGTCGACTGGATAGTCCGCCCGCCTCGTAAGCTTGCGCAACTGAAAACCAAACAAAAAACAAGAAGCGTGAGTACACGTTTACAGCTTCACAACATGTGCAACCGTACATACCTCTTATAACAATTCGAGGACCAACGCCCCACAAGTTTTATTTGATCAACATTCAGACCCCTGGCTGTAGCTTCCGTAGCAGCCCCTATCCTAAAGGAATGGGTCCCAAAGTCGCCGGGGTTCAAGCCCGCGGCAGAAATCGACATCGCAAGCACCCGCTGAAACTGAAACCTCGTCAGTGGGGTGGCGTCAGCGTGTCTTAACAAGGTCCCCCCCCATGCTGCCACCCTCTGTGCTAAATATGTTTCTACGCACCCAACAGGGCACATGGCGGACCCGGGGATCCTCTGGATGATTACACAGTCCCCGATTGCATCCTGATCGGATTTGGACCTGACAAACGAGACCGTCATCGTCTCTTCTCTGACCTGAATGTGTTCCCGGCACAGTCCCCCCATCGTATCCTGCTTGTTCTTTGCCACTAATTCGCTTACCCGCATAGCCCCATGGAATGCTAATGCAAATGCGGATCGGAACAACACTGCTTCGTAGTGGGATGAACATGTTACCGGTAGCACGGATAATAACAGGGCCAACCTATCCAGACCTATCGGGTGCCTATCGTCTACTCTGCGACCCTCAAGGCGTTGCCACCCACGTAGCGCTTTCTGCACAACGAAAGACGCTGTCGGGTCCTGGATCCCATGAACCCTTGCCATGAAGGAAATGGCGGCCCGATGCCTCTGGGCCGTAGCTACTGAATTGCCTGCATGACGTAAAGAGAGCAGGAATCTTACTACAGACTCTTCCAGACCCCAAAGCTCCCTCCCGGAAGTACCCAAAAAGGCCCAATAGGAACGGAACGCCCCTTCATATGCCTTCCTCGTCCTGGGTGCTAAACTCTCTCCCACGAGGTCTTGTAGTTCGGGGCACCGAGAGACCAAAGAGCTTCGGGAAAGGGTGCCGCCACCGGGTCCGCTGTGGGCAGAAAACCCCAGACGGCCTGCATACGGAAACGAGAGAGCGCATCAGCGGCTTGGTTCATCACCCCCGGCACGTGTCGCGCCCTAAACAGTACATTTAGTTGCATGCACAACAACACAATTTCCTTGAGTAATCGGAGAATCAATTTGCAACGTGCTGCCTGATTATTGATACACTCAACCACGGTCATGTTATCAGACCAGAAAACCACAGAGTGACCCCTAAACCCTTCTGGCCACGTTCTCAAGGCCACCAGAATAGGGAATAGTTCGAGAAAAGCAATGTTACTCGTCAACCCGCACTCATGCCACCATGACGGCCATTTTTGAGCCGACCATTGTGTACCCAATATGGCGCCAAAACCCACACTCCCCGCCGAGTCTGTCCATAGTCCCAACTCCTCGGAAGACACTGCTGGTTTATTCCAGACAATTCGACCATTGAAATCCGCCAGGAATGCAATCCAAATGCGCATGTCCTGGCGAACCTCTGCCGAGAGTCTCGTACGATGATGTCCTTCCTTCAAGCCGACCATGGACTGTGCAATCGAGCGGGAAAAGGGGCGCGCCATCGGCATTACTCTCAGGGCAAAATTCAACTGACCCACCACCTGTTGTAATTGATGCAAGTTCACTTTCGTTGCACGAATACATGTCTCAAGGGATAACCTGAATTTTAACACCTTTTCTTTAGGTAAACGAAAACAACCTTCCACTGAGTCGAGCTCGATCCCCAGAAACTCGATCAAGGTCGAGGGACCGACCGTCTTACCTGGCGCCAATGGCACACCAAATTGATTCATTAAGACACAAAATTCATGTAAGGCCTGTCCACACTCAGAATCCCCGGCTGCCCCCAGAAACAGAAAGTCATCGAGATAGTGTATAACATGGTGAAAACCTGTCTTCCTCGTGAATACCCACTGCAGAAAACAACTGAATTTCTCGAAATAGGCACATGAAATCGAGCATCCCATTGGCATACATTTATCCATGTAATAGCGACCCTGAAACTGGAAACCAAGGAGACGCTGATCGTCTGGGTGTACCGGGAGCAACCGGAACGCTGATTCGATGTCCGATTTGACCATCAGCGTCCCGGGCCCCAGGCGATTCAACATGGCGACGGCCTCATCGAAAGATGCGTACCGCACTGAACATACTTCCGGATCTATCGCATCATTTACGGAAAGACCATGTGGGGCTGACAAATTGTGTATCAGCCGAAACTCACCCGGGTCCTTCTTGGGAACCACCCCCAGAGGAGAACACACAAAATTAGCAACTGGCGGCAAATCGAATGGACCGGCGACACGACCTCGAGTCACCTCTTTCCTAATCTTTACTTGAACCACCGCCGTGTGCTGTAAGACCGACATTTGATTCTTACAGTCCGGTACCCCCTGAAAATCCCCCACTGGGATACGGAAACCATATGAAAACCCGTTCCGCAACACCCCAGCGGAAGCATAATCTGGGTATTCGTTGAGCCAAGGAATCATTGCCATGGTATCAATCGGGGTCGGTAAAGGCGCCCCTCGGACTACATTAGACCTGTTTGGCGCCTCCCTTGCCACCGTTATCACCCGTTTTGGCTCTGCACATGGACTCAGGATGGGATGGCTGGCCGCATCCCCCACACTCATGTCTGAATTTGCATGACCCCTGGGGCCTGGTACATTTGCCCCTGTTAAAATTCCAACATATCCCCCTTTTACCTGTGTTGCCACTCGGCTTCGTGTGGGACTCGTTACCTGTACCTGTCCGAAAGGGCGTCCCAAAGTTTTGGCGGGAGGATTCCCCCCCGTTACTCCCTACTAATGGCACTTTCAACATCCCTGTACTCTCCATTTTTTGCCAAGACACAGAGTCGTAACAGTCCCAGGACAACAACGGGTCGTGTTCCTTAGCTTTTCTGAACAGATTATCATAGCAGAACCACTGATTGCCCCCATATGCCACAGAATACTCCATAATACGTGACTGATAGATGGGTAACTCGGTCAACAACTCAGGTCTGCGTTCCCCCATGATGGAAGTAAAAATTCCCCACGCTCTGCCCCAAGTACCAATGGTCTCATCAACCTTAAAGGCGGCCATTTTAGCGCGCCAAACACTCGGATGCATGAGCTCCTTTTGACTCTTTACATGCTCGATCTCGTAATGGTCGGTAAGCAATGAAAACATGTTTACATATTTGTCCGCCCAAATCAACTCCTTGACTTCTAGTGGGACGTGCTGGGCAATCTTCTCCTTTCGAGAAGGTGCAGAGTCCCCCTCCGCAATCGGCAATGGCCGCTTACCTGAAGTAGACCCCACGCTTGTCGCCGAACTTGGGCCTGCTGTACCTTCAACCGCTGGGACCTGCGGGAGAACAGGAGATGGAGCTTTCGCAGCTTCCCTCGATTCCCGCAGTTGTCTCATCACTGCCCGGGCGTCGTCAGCCGTGGCGCCCTCGCTATCGTTTCCCAACCATGCTGCCAATTGCGCCGCTAACTCGGGGGGCATATCCTCCCTGTTCGCAGGGGTGACCACCACAGGGATTGGGTTCCCCTCCTTTGGCGCCGGGGTTGGCTCTTCTCGTGGCGCTTCGGGAACCGGGGTCTCCCCCCCAAGTGCTCCCCTTCTGGGCCTCTTGCTCTTTCCACCGGGGATTGTTCCCGGTAAAGGCCGTTTCGGTCCTCCCTCCCCGTCTTTGGCCTCAACCTTTCTCTTCAGATCGGATATTTCCTTCATGAGCATACGGAGCATCTCATCGGTACCGACCCGCTTTCCGACCTTCTTGGGCATTCTTAGACGGGATATCTGTAAGACAAAAAGAGGGATTACAACGCTCAAAAATGGCTCTTCGTTCCGTCTCGAGCTCACGTGCAGCGGGGAGGTGCAGCTTCAGAGCACAGGAACAAGAGGATGCTTTCTTGGCTTCCGCTCCTTTTATCCGTCTTCAGGGTGGGCGTAAACCCGCCCCCGCCTGCCTCCGAGGGCGTGGCCGGCCGCGTCGGTGTCTAGGCCAGCCCACTCTAGGGCGGGAAAAAGGCACGCCCCGGCTACGCCGCTTCGGGCATACCAGCCGAGACACGCCTCCCGCCCAAGATGGCTTCCCGGGGGGATCGTGGTACTCCACCATACGTTCGGGGGGACTGAATGGTCGCCCCTTTCCATAATTGATGATCATCAGAATGTAACATATCGCCAGGCAAGAAACATAGGAGACAAAATTGTCCACAGCCATTTCCAACAAGCACCAGTCACGATATGGCTACAAAGAAAAGGCTTCTGGCCATGTAAACACTGCAAAGTGTGCAAAATCGCAACACACAAACGAGAAATTGACATCAGAAAGGGCACCAAATGGAAAATTGAACAACACCCCACATGCAAAAGCAATTATGTAATCGACATGGCAGAGTGTCCTTGCAAGTTGCGATACATCGGAAGCACAATCTTCGAAGTAAAGAAGAGCATTCTCAAACACATCCGAGCCACAAATCATAAGGATCGTACAAATGCCATAGCAAAACACATGGAAACACATCATGATGGCAAATGGGAATCCTTAAAATACTGGGCCTTAGAACAAATCCCACTAACAGAGAGAGGTGGAGATTGCAAGAAAAGTCTGCGACAAAAAGAATCAAAACACATACTCTCATTCAGAACCTTAGACCCAAGGGGCCTCAACCAAAATGAAGAACATTATGTACACCTCTAAGAAACCGTTCACGAAAAGAAGTATTAGTTATCAATAAACAAATTAAATACTCACCGAAGATTTGAAATAAAAAGAACTAATGAGATGAAATGAAGAAACATGAGCTACAAAAAACAAACCATTATTAATAATGGATGAAAAAGGCAGAAAATTTGCAAAATAAAGCTCAGCCAGTCAGTCAGTCATAAATGATTTATTGCACAGATACTTAAAACCATTTGCAATATAGCACGGTAAAAAAAAGAGAAGAAGTGATTCAATACCAATTATGACCATTTTCTTTCCATAGGAGAACAAATAAAAAAAAATTGGACATAATATAAAAGTTAATAAATTAGTTATGTTTAAAAAGACCTTATCACAGAAGTGTCCCTTCGTTTGTGCACAGCGAGACTATTTTTATGCAATTAACTTGATCATTATCTTTGTCAAGTCTGGAGCGAACATACTCCATATATCTCCCAATTCTGGCCAGGTCAGTTGGTAATGTGCAAGAGAATAGAGCTGTAACTGCTTATTTTGCTGTTCGAACACCTTTACCTAGCCATATTGGCTTTAGTAGCTTCTGACAGGATTTTAAGAGCCCCTCGCAGTAACACATCAGATGTGGCAATGATTCTGTTTTGAAATTGCAGATTCTGCAGCTGATTTTATGTTCCAAGGTTTTCCAGCCCGGATTTAGTTATTTTATTGGGAGAGATACAGGTCTGGCCCATTGAAAGTTTTTTAGGGCCTTTCTCCCCAGTGCTTGAACAAGATAAGGCTGGGATTTATGGTCCATGTATGTTGCTATCAGCCCAGATTGGCCTCTTCCTTTTTCAAAATGTGCTAAATCGAATTCTCTTGACAGTTGATAACATACTTTGTTAATTGCCTTTTTAATAGTCAGGTAGGTTATGCCTGCCTGGCTCCAATTTTGTGTTACCAAATCCAAAATTTCTACTGCTTCCTGCAGAAAAGCCTGCCATCGGTTGGGTGAGCCATCATAAATGGGTATCAGCATGCTCTTCAAGCTCCCGTCCAGCGCATTGAGTACTAAATAGTGGTATTTTGCATGCGCACCTAGGTATTCTTTACTCTGGTGCACCAAGCCGAATTCCAGGCGAATCCCGCTATTGCGGGAGTATTTCGGTAGTTTGAATATGCGTTTATAAGCACGACACTGTGCTTTTTCCATCATTGTACTCATTTTGCCAGGGAAAGCCTGCTGGGCATAACCCGCGACTGCCCTTATTTTTGATTGTAACACCTTTCTAATTGGGATGGTGTTAGGGCTCTGCATTTTCTCTTGTAGCTTGCACAAAGCATATATTATGGACTCCACCTTAGATTTCATTTTATGTAAATGCATAGTTGCTTTGCCTGAATCGCTCAACCAACACCCAATGTAATTGTAAAAATTTGAGACGGTTATTGTCTCTTTACACACATGCCATTTAAGGAGTGTTTTTCTTATACAGCTCCCAAAAATCGATACTTTGGTCTTTTCTGGATTTATCGTTCATTCATTGTTCAGGTTGTAGACATTTAGAGCATTGAGGCCCCTTTGTAAACCTGTTTCAGTGTGATCCATCACCACTAATTCATCCGCGTGTTGTAGAGTTTTAATTTTGTTGACACCAATTTTTGGACCTGCTGGGTTAGCATTTAGGATCGTCTTGCCCAGATCATTGTATATAAGTTAAAAAAGTGTTGGGGCAAGTACGCATCCCTGTTTTAGTCCCCGATTCGTAGAACACTTTTTTGTTGTAAAGTTTTTTTTTTCCAATTTGACTTTGTTCCAGGTATTGCTATATAATGAGATAATGGCGTTAAGGAGGCCGGTGGAATTTGCCAGTTGCGCAATTTGGACCAAAGCTTACAGTGTGGCACTCCATTAAAAGCTGCTGAATAGTCTATAAAGCAGGCAAAGACTGGTTTCTTATCTTTGCAAATGGCTTGCTGACCTAGATATGATATTGCTGTGATGTAGTCGATTGTCGAGCAGCCTTTGCAGAACCCTGTTTGATAAAAGGGAAGAATTTTATTTTCTTCAACCCATCTGGTTAATTCTGTCAACAGGGTATTTGCGTAGGCTTTCCCTTCGATGTCCAGCAGGGCTATTAGTCTGTAGTTCTTTGGTTCTGTGTTGGTGCCCCTTTTTGTATATGGGTTGTAAGATTGGCCCGTGCTACGAGTCTGGCACCTTGCCCTGTAATCGGCATTTGGTGAATAAGGTGGATAAGACTCACCCCCAGTAGGTTGGATCTTTTTTAAAAAATGCGGCCGGCAGGCCATTAAGTCCTGGTGCCCCATCTTTCCTTATCTTTTTAACAACTTTTTCAACAGCTCTTATGTCCTGATCTTTAAGCATAGCTAGGTGTGGGTTCTGCATCATTGTTTATGCTCTCTATGTAGTTTATGCTCTCTATGTAGCAAACAAAATAAAGCTCACTAGAGAGCAATAAATGCAAGGAACATTAAAGGACATAAAGCATATACTGCCGCATAAAGGATAAAATGAAAAAAAAATGTAATCACAGAGAAAAGAGCACATTGTCATCACTAATAAACTTGCATTTAGCAAGCTTTCGTAAAATATTACACTACACCTACCATAATGCACCGGAAAGGAAACAGGAAGTAACTGTGTGTCTACAAGTGAGTGTGTTTCATCATTTTTTGCCGTGAGACAAAACACAGCTTTCATATTTTACCGGCGAGGCCCTGCCGGATGAAACGCACTGCCCCATCGAAGAGCGCCGGCGTCTAAATACACTGAGCTACATTGTTGCAATATCTATACTAATAAAATAAAGAGAGAGGCCAAACTTTTGAGGCGGGTAATCTCAGGAACCACAGCACCAATCACAACACCCAATACAGCGTTGGAAAGGGCAGTTGCAGCAGAAGGACATAGGCTATGCAGACGCCCACCGTATACATTTAAAAGGTAAAAGAACCGTGCCAGCAAAGTAGTCCCTTGTGGGCATGTCTGCGTTGTGCTGTGGGAGTGTGCTGGGGGCGTGACAAACACTGGGGGTGTGTGGTACGTTCCGCCTTCATGCCATGTCTCATGTTGTGTGCTGGGGGCGTGTGCGGGGCGCGGGATTATGGAAAAAAAATAGTGAGCGTTGTGCCCAATATTTCATTGTTTTTTCTTCCCAGGTTCTGTACATTCCAGCTCCGGGTGTCCACCCTGCTCCCTTTAAATACCCCTGCACCCCATAATCATAACCCACCCTTACTCCTTAAAATACCCCAACACCCTTAAACACTAACCCATCTTAACCCTATAAATATACCCTTGACCCCAAAAGCCAAACCTATCCCTAAACCCTAAAAATACCATTGTACCCCAAAACCCAAACCTAGCCCTGAACCCTATAAATACCCATGTACCTCAAACCCCAAACCTACCCCTAAACCCTAAAAATACCCCAGTACCCCAAAACCCAAACTTAGCCCTAAACCCTAAAAAGACCCCTGTACCCCAAAACCCAAACCTAGCCCTGAACCCTTAAAATACCCCTGTACCCCAAAACCCAAACCTACCCGTGAACCCTAAAAATACCCCTATACCCCAACACCCAAACCTAGCCCTGAACTCTAAAAATACCCCTGTACCCCAAAACCTATACCTATCCCTAAACCCTAAAACTACCCATGTACCCCATAACCCAAAACTATATCTGAACCCTTAAAATACACAAACACCCCAAAACATATACCTCAGTACCCCAAAACATATACCCCTATACCCATACTTCCCTTATCCAAACATAAAAAAACATGCTTTTACCATTCATGCATTTACAACGAATTTCGTTGTAAATGTATGTGTGGTAAAAGCATATAAAATATAATGCCATGTGTTATAATGGCATTGCGGAGTCATGGTACTTTCGTAATGAAAGTATGTGGAGTGGTGGTATGCGGAAAGAAAGTTCCGTATTAACGGGTGTTTACCCTCCCCCGGTAAGTACATTGTTGGCATCTCCAGCAACATACTCATATTTTTTCACCACTGATTTGAAAAATGCACAGGTCTCTCTCATTGATGGCCAGCACCGACATACACTTTTAGACACACCTCCCGCCACAAGTTCTAGAATTGCAAACTTTAGAGCTGGGGAGCTACGTTCGAATCTCGGCATCAGCTCAACATCCTGTGATTCCAGGCAAATCGCTTTGTCTCCCCGTGCCTACCGCAAATGAATGTGTTCTTCTGTAAAGTAAATTGTGCTCATGCCATGTTGTTGAGTTTGCACTATATAATATTGCAAGGAAAAATAAAGTAGGGAAACTTGAGTTCACACACTACTGAACGCGCACTCTTAAGGGCATCAGCAGTGCACTGTGAATCGGAGCGTTTCACAGGCCTGTCACAGATAAGAAATGCTATCAAAACGGAATCCTACAAAACAATATACTACTGGCTGCTAGTATATATATATATATATATTTATATATATATATATAGTTGCTCCAAACATACACCAGCCTGCTGCACTCGCGAGCGGGTGCTCTCGCAGGTGGGGGTGTGCCCACCGAACAAATTCTCGCTGCCACAATCCTCTCACAATCCACTGTGAAATAGAAACAGCACTCGCAGGGGGTATAAAGCCAACAATCATTTATTTGGCCACCAGCACAGACAAGACGCGTTTCGGCGATGAGCCTTCGTCAATTGCAAATAAGAACGCGCCGCCATTGCATTTAAACCACAGTGATTTCGTCACAGTAAACATGGCATGGACATAAAGAAAGGACTGTCCGATAGCTAAAATAGCGCCATCATGGAAGTACTATTCTAACATGAAAAACGAATAGAAGAATTACAATTCCATTCTCATGTTTGTTCAAAAAGTGGGGTAAAGTAAGTACAATTAAATATTCTTTCTTTTTAACCATATTTCCATGGAAATGTTCCCACGAAATCATTATAGCCCTGGATGGGCATAAATCTCTAAACAATTCATATTGCCCACAGATGGGCTAAACCTTAACAATTCATACTGTGAAAGAAATACATTGTATTGTTAAAATTTCAGTTCAAGGCGCTATTTTAGCTATCGGACAGTCCTTTCTTTATGTTCATGCCATGTTTACTGTGACGAAATCACTGTGGTTTAAATGCAATGGCGGCGCGTTCTTATTTGCAATTGACGAAGGCTCATCGCCGAAACGCGTCTTCTCTGTGCTGGTGGCCAAATAAAGGATTGTTGGCTTTATACCCCCCTGCGAGTGCTGTTTCTATTTCACAGTGGATTGCGAGAGGATTGTGGCAGCGAGAATATATATATATATATATATATATATATATATATATATATATATATATATATATATATATATATATATATATATATATTTATAACTCAGTGAGTGGTGGTTGCCACTTTTACATAGGAAAACATTATTTGGTTTGCTTTTATTTTCAGCGCCTTTGGACGAATCTTCACAAAACTTTCCAAAAAGAGTCTCATCCACCTCAGCTCATTCCTGTAAAGTTTCAGGGTGATATATCAAGCGGAGGCAGAGAAAAAGGGGAGCTCGAAATCCATTGTTCCCATTCATTTTTTCATAGAAAAACTGAACAGTGATACCGCAAAAAATGCTGAAGTGAATTACACCAAACTTGGCAGCAAACTAAATTTTGGTCCAGAAAGTGAGATTTTATGATTTTAAGTATATTTATTTGGTAGTTATTTATGAAATTGAGGCTCAAATTGTTGTATATGTCATGCAGAGGAGGATCTGAAGATCCAGCAGATCTTAAGATAAGCTATGATTGTATGGTCTGCTGTATGCTTTATACCTTACGATCCAGGAAGAACCCCCTCGTGTACCAGTAAGAAATGTTTACACTTATTACACCAAGTGCTTGAAATGGAAAAATAAAACTGCATGAACTCTATACCAGAGTACCTGCAGAGTTCCTTAGAAGTGCAGGTACTCTCCAATTAAAAGTATTACGTCACTCTTAAGAAGTGCCAGTATTCTCCCTCTCAAAATAAATAAAGTGCCGGTACTCAGTGCCGGGAAGTACCGGCCCATTTAAAGCACTGATTTACATCGGACAGTGCCATAGTGTGTGCAGCCTTGCTCTGTAAGATACAGAGCACCGCGGTAGCATCTTCAGCTAACAGCCTATTGATTTATGTCTCACTTTTTGGCTCTGGCAGTCTATGATAAATGAGCGACGGTGCCTGTGCCTGGCAATGACCCGCTCATAGTCATACTGCATGTATGTCATACGAATGCTTCCGGACAGTAACAGAGAAAATACAGCCAAGCAGCAGGAGTCACGTAGAAACGTGGATGCCACGTGCGAGGCGGTGGTCCACTTAGTGGAAATAAACGGCAGTTCTCATTGGACAGAAGGAAAGCTTTTCAAGTAGGTGTGAGCTCGATGTGGCTGGTGTAAAACTGTGCTTCATAAATCCCTTCCTCCGAAAAGCATTACTCTCTTGTCGAAGATTCAGAAGTAGGTCAAATGCGCGCCGCTCTTGAATATAAGTGCTGATGGGAAATATATGCAATGGTTTTTATACCAAAGCCTGTGTGTCTCCTGAAAAGAATCCGCCTATATGCAGTATGCCTGTGAATGAGCAATAATTATAAACAGGGCGCTTAGAGTACATTTCTGCCACAACTCTTATATATTCGCAGACCTCTTGAGATCCGTGAGAAACTTTTTGTTTGACTAAGTCCGTGTTATGGCATTTTATAGGGCGATGGACTGACTTGAAGAGTGGGACATTTTGAACCGGAGTGTTTCTTTTTACTGGTGCTTCTTGAAGTGAGCGTGGCTGATACAGGCGTCTTATGCTGTCCACTCAACCAACCCGACAGAAACGAAATTCTAACGGAGTCCCTCCAAAACCTCCTCCCACCCCCACTCATTTTCGCCCACCACACCAAACGTGAAGACGGGTGCGGTTTTCCCTGGCGTAGGTACTTGGGGGCAGATTTACAAGCCTTTGCGCCACTTTTGCGTCACTTTTAACATGGGAAAACGGACGCAAAAGTGGCGCAATGGGCTTGTAAATTTGCCTCTTGGTGTATACCAGCGCCTGGAAGGCGGCGAAAAGACTGATAGCGACAGGTGTGAAATCCAGCCACGCTCTCAGATAATGCATTGGAACCTCTTCCTCCTCTACCAACCGGGTAATTGGCTCTCTATCTGAGCAGTATTTTGTGCACGGTTTCCACATATATCGTCGTCTAAACAACACGCATTCAGCTCATATAAAGGGCACCGCAGGGATCCTCCACCTTAATTCTTCAGGAGTGGGAGCTTGAGGATATATAACATATGATAATATTCACAGTGAAGGGTCAAACGAAAAGAACCCTGTTATTGGGCTGGTTGACTCTGCAGATGCGCGCAAAAAGGTGTTCGATTTACTAAAGTGCAGTTTTCGACTGCTGGCAGCGTCTGCCCGCGCTGCACGCGTGGGAAACGCGCCGTTTACCTCCATGCCTCGCAGGTGGTACAGTATGCTAATGAGGCACTAAAGAAACAAGCGTTTTTGGCTGTTCTTAGTAAGGACACGTAGAAGAGAATGGAAGTCTGTCTACACATACACCATGCGCTGAATATTACAGGGTACCAACAAAGACAAAAGTGTATTAAAAAGAAAAGGCACGTACCTGAGTTATCGCGGTAGACACTTCTGACTGTGGTCTGTACTGTGTGTCACAAAAAGCACTGTGCGTGGGCAAATGGAGTGCAGGAAAACGACGGCCGGAGAAGAAGGGACTTTTAGATCGATTCTTGCTATTTCTGCCTCTGTGCCGGTGGAGATTGTTGAGGGGAGAGAGTGGCAGAACTCAGTCCTGCAGCGGCATCTTGCCGCGTCAGGGATCAGATCCCACGGAGCAACCTAGCAACATATCACCTTTAAATTATCCATCTGGGGGTGGGTTATTGAGCATTTCATGACAGAAATGCAATTAAGAGCAGAAACCAGAGGAAAAATGCTTTACGCCGAGAGAGCTTAAGACGAAAGGTACGCTCCAGTCCGCTCTCAGTTGGACGGGTTCTGGTTTTTGTTTGCGGATCAGCGCCATCTTGTGGCCGAAGCCATTTATTATTATTTTATTTTGGCTCCTGTTCAAAATACTTCACAGTAAAATGACAGGTGTCAATGACATAAGTCTGTTACTTTCTAAACAAAATACAATCTCTACCTTTCCAGACTTTGCAGTTAATAGATCGTCAATTTGATTGCTTTCTTGACATTTTGAATTAAGCTTCAGCGTGAAATTGGCGCGTTTCTAATATAGAAACGTCACCTGGTATTGCTTGTTTGCAATCACCATATTGACAAACACTTGTGTATTGATTTGTAGTGGCCACACTGGAATTCTGAGTATATGAATGCCTACGTTGGTGAAGCGTTTTTAGAATGCCATTGTCTGCGTCCTTCAATAATGTGTGCACAGCATGCACGATAACGCAGCTCTACGGAGTCCCTGTGCGCCCGGATTACGTTATGAAGTCCGCGCAATGAAAAGCATTTCATATCCTGCAGGTACCTATCTGGCTTCTCGAAAGCCCCAGACCTGCCTCAGTCAGACTGAAAGGCCAGACATATATACTGGGCAAAGACGCTCTCGTGACCGTGACAGACCATATTACCCTTCATATGTTTCTTTCAGAAATGTGCACATTTTTATTCAACACGTCCAAACACAAAAATATGGTACCTGACCTATACAAAGTGGGAACTCTCTTTCCCACATTTTGAGCCGAGAGCTTCTGAGCGCAGATCCCACTGGGACGTGCACTCACTGCGAGACACGACGTTTACAGCTCCTCCGCCCTGTCGGGCTCCGAGCAGCTGCTTTAGCAGAGGTGTGAGATACAGAGAGGCAGAAGAAACCCGCGAGGAACCGATGCACCTAATACACCCACTGAATGTGTTAGCACATCGCGAGGAGACATGCATAAATATTTCAATCTATTCAACGAGAGCTTATGTCACCCCCACGAGAAACGTTCAAAAGCGTTTCATGTGTGTACGTGTAAAACAAGCCCACTCGCCTTACAGTAATGCGCCCACCGAGTACTAAAATAAAAACGCTAGCAATGTTTCGGTGTGATGAGCACTACCAGCAGCCTGAAAGTTCCCTGCCTTGAGCAAAACCTTTGACATTGTCTTGCAAGAGTTACAAATTGGGCTAATTTATCCTCTTTTTAGTCTCTTTTTTTAATCCAAGTTCTCCATTACAGATGTGTGTGCTTTTTTGCCTATTCTCCAATAAAGACCTCAGGAGAATTACCAATATCTCATGGGAGGGGTCAGCTCTTGTAAAACCACACAAATATTTCTTTTATATACAAGTTATTTGGTTGAAACAAAGCAACCGAGGATGTAGTCACTTCAACAAGTGCACACATTTGTGCCCACTGTTTTCATATTACAGACACAAATACATTTCCAGAAATAAACCTTGCATAAAAAGGTAACAGCCTCCTCTCAAACGCATGAGAAAATACTATGGGGCATATGTACAATAACTGGCGCATCCCAGCAAATCAGCAGGGATGCGCTGGTTATTGTGCGACACAGCTCCGCCATCATGGATGCGCCGCATTTACAATGCGGCGCACCATGGGGCAAAAATGGCACAGATGCGTGGCGCATTTGTGCCGTAAAAGTGACACATTGCTGGAGTTGCGTCGCAAGTGCGACGCAGCTCCAGCAATGCTCTAGTTAATGCTGCTTCAATCCTTACACCTGCTTCAGGCAGGCGCAGGGTTTTGACGCAACATGGGCCTAAAAGTGACTGAGTGAAATCTTGTAGATTTCACTCAGCCACTTTTAGGAGGCGTTCCTGCACCAGGACGCCCCCCCCTGCGCAGGAACGCCTACATGTGGCGCAGGGCTTTACAACGTGACGCATCTCCGAGATGCATTACGTTGTAAGTACCCTGCACAATGGCACAAAAGTGACGCAACGGCTGCGTAAATGAGGCTCAAGGGGCTTGTAAATCTGCCCCTATGTATGCAGGATAATACGACACAGTCTGTAGCAGTAAAGCCTATATAGTTCATTGTTTGCTAAAATCAAATCATTACTATGGGTGTTAGCAATAATTAACTTTTTACACGTTACATTTATATGTTAAAGTATACAGTGGATAGAAGTTCCCTTTTAAAGCAGGACAGCCAGCATATACAAGCAAGAGCAGAGTTGCTATAAAGTGCATACGGGAACATAAACAAGTGCAGGGTCACGATAATAAGACGCAGGGGTGCTGAAAAACAAAGTGGATCGGCTATTCGATAGTCCGATTATAAAAATGATTAAAAAAAAAAGTATCAGAAAATCTAAAATATTCCATAAGAAGCTGCAGCAGTTTATTCAAGGCAATAAGGGTAGAGCAGGGCTGGTAGTGAAATAGGAATAGCCAAGCCTCTTGCTCGAAAATCCGGCTGATGGCAGCGGCTAAAGCTTTTGTGTGCCATCCGTTATAATCAGCTGTGGCAGAAGCCTCGTATTGCCTTCATTTTTTAAAAAACGGATGGGCTGCTTAAACTTATAATAGGTATTTATAAGGTAAACCCTTATAAAATGAATTTTTATATGCCTGGGTAAAGTGAAATTTCACATTTCACTCCCCACATTGTGGTAAAGTGCAGCTTAAATTCGAATTTGATGCTAGGAGCACTGCGGAGGGAGGATCTGCAATATTTCTACAGATTCAGAACCCATAAAGTCTTTGCTAGTTGCACATGGGGGGGGGGAGGGTTCCAGTAGATATAAGGCACATACTTATAAAATTTGTTTTTGTAAGTCCTGGTGCTGGAAAAAAGGCCCATGTCATTTTTCCCATTGCAAATCCCCTGCTACATAGGTTAACATGGTAGGAAGTTATTGATTATTAACTCTTGATAGGAGAGAGTTAGAAATACCATTTAAGACTTCCCAGAATGGTATTAATAAATCCAACAAAATCATATTGTTGAACTTCTCCTAAGGTGTACATACAAGAAGTTATAGGACTTTCTTGTTTGTAAGTCCAAATTCAGCCTTCCAGTGGTCTGCCCTGATTAGTCAGAGTTAAGTGGATTGGCCAGGCTGCCTTGAAGAGGTGATACAGAGTCCCTGGGGTCGACCAGCTCTGCTGGCATGGCGGTACACAGACAAAATATCGAGTTTTAAATTTCGATATACAATTATATCGAAGTTTAAATATCAAAGGGACATAATATAAAAGGTAATTAATATCAACACTCTTAATATCGATATTAGTAATATCGAAGTTTTAAATATCGATGTCAGTAATATCGAAGTAAATAATTTCGATGTTACTAATATCGATTTTTTAATACATTTTGTGTATATTATAATGTATTTATTATGTTTTATAATTTATTTTTAATGTAATTTAATTAAATGTTGTATTTTAGTACTGTAGCGGGTTGTGGGTTTATAGGGGAATAGGGTGGGAAGTAATTTAATTATGTTAACTTAATTAATAATTAGTAGGAATTATTAATTAATTAATTGCGAATTACTTTTAATTACTTTTAATTAATTGATTAATTGAGAAATATGTTCTGTAGCGGGTTATGGGTTTATAGGGGAATAGGGTGGGAAGTAATTTAATAATGTTTAATTAATTATTAATTAGTAGGAATCATACATTCATTTTAATTAATTGGTAATTACATTTAATTAATTTGGTAATCATTTTTAATTAATTGATTAATTGATAAATATGTTCTATAGCAGGTTATGGGTTTATAGGGGAATAGGGTGGGAAGTAATTTCATTATGTTGAATTAATTATTAATTAGTAGGAAGCATACATTAATTTTAATTAATTGGTAATTAATTTTAATTAATTGGTAATGAATTAAAAATAATTCATTAATTGATAAATGTGTTCTGTTGCGGGTTGTGTGTTTATAGGGGAATATGGTGGGAACTAATTTAAATGTAATTAAGTAATAATGAATGAAAAATCATTGTTAAGTACATTTTATAATTGTTAATTATTTATTAATTGGTAATAAAATAATATAAATTGGTATTTTTTAATGATTATTTTTGGTTACATATATTTAGCTAATCATGTTTTTAATAATTATGTATATGTATTGTAAATGGTTTATATTTATTTAATAGTTCATATTTGTAATACTAAAAAAAAGCATTTATTATAAGTATGTCATTTTAACCCCTACGCTATCCAACACTTTCCCTACTGTTGCACTCTCTGAAGTGGGAATAGTAATTGTTACCCCTGCGCTATCCAACACTTTCCCTACTGTTGCATTCTCTGGAGTGGGAATAGTAATTTTTACCCCTACGCTATCCAACACACTCCCTACTGTTGCACTCTCTGGAGTTGGAATAGTAATTGTCACCCCTACGCTATCCAACACATTCCCTACTGTTGCACTCTCTGGAGTTGGAATAGTAATTTTTATCCCTACGCTATCCAACACTTTCCCTACTGTTGCACTCTCTGGAGTTGGAATAGTAATTGTTACCCCAACGCTATCCAACACTTTCTCTACTGTTGCACTCTCTGGAGTTGGAATAGTAATTTTTACCCCTACGCTATCCAACACTTTCCCTACTGTTGCACTCTCTGGAGTTGGAATAGTAATTGTTACCCCTACGCTATCCAACACTTTCCCTACTGTTGCACTCTCTGGAGTTGGAATAGTAATTGTTACCCCTACGCTATCCAACACTTTCCCTACTGTTGCACTATCTGGAGTTGGAATAGTAATTTTTAACCCTATGCTATCCAACACTTTCCCTACTGTTGCACTCTCTGGAGTGGGAATAGTAATTGTTACCCCTACGCTATCCAACACTTTCCCTACTGTCGCACTCTCTGGAGTGGGAATAGTAATTTTTACTCATACGCTATCTAAAATGTATTTAGCTTTTTTATTAGTTTTATGTTGTTATTAATTGTTATTTATATGATTATTTTATGTATATGAATGTATTAGTAATTTATTATATTTTTATTTGTTTATAAGTTATGAAAATAATTAATTTAGAGTTATTATTAATGAAAAATATATTATGTATTATATAATTTGTATTGCATTATGTATTCATTTAAAATATTATAGTACATTTTTAAATATGTTTATTACATTTATAAGTATTATTTTGTTAATATTAGATTTTTATTTTATAAAAATAAAACAATATTTTACAAAAAACGATATTTTTGTCATTCTATATTTTTTTTGGATATATTTGTACTTAAAAAAAAAAATTGGAGCTGGGGAAACATGGCGGCAGTCGGCTGACTGCTGCAGTGCTCCGCTCCGCTCTCACCTCTTAGTCCCTTATGCCCATATTGCTCGCTATGAGTAATCTTTAGTTTGTTGATTCCCTCAACGCTTCGTGAATCATCTTCCCGAGTTTTCCCGAGTTTTCCCTTCCATCCCCTTTCGTTTACGTACCCGCTCCTGCTGTCGCTCTTGCTGCCGCTCCCTTTACCGTGTCCCGTCACAGAGGTGCACACGGGCGTTCGCGGATGTGCTTCGGCGAAGGAGGCGGGCGCCAGGTCACCGGCGAGAGGAGCTCGGAGAGCTCAGAGAGCAGGACACCTAGCGGTACCGGCAGCGGTAGTGGACAATGCCCTTCCGCTCCTGATCGATGCCTTCCTGCTTCGAGGAGGGAGAGCGCACCTGGGCTTTTTCGCTGGAGGCAGGCCACCCTGGAGCTGCGGTGGAACAGGCGGGTGAGAAGCCTTTGTGGCAGCTTGCATTCAAGCTCGCATTCAAGCCTTGTGGAACAGAGCAGCAAGGGCGCCCCCTGCCTCTAACGTTCCAAACTACTCTTCAACGGCAGAAAAGGAAGATAAAACAGGAAAAGCAGAAAACCATGAGGTGCCAGGTGAAGGTGCTGCTTCTGAAGGAGATAAAAGTAAGGTAAAGGGAGGGGGGGCTTGTGTGAGGCTAGTCTGCTCCCTAAATGCATGAGTGATTCTGCAGCGGGTGATAAGCCTAATAAGCCTGTTGTTACCACAAACCCTGAAAAAAGTCCACAAAATAAAAGAACAGCAAGGTGCGCGGCTAGGACAGGTACCTAATATAAAAGAAAAGGCAAGGGGAGGTCACCAAATTTAGAGGAGGAATTGTCTACCAAGCAGACAGAGGGAGCGGACTTCTCTTCAAGCTCAGTTAAATCTCTCAGTCTAAAAACTTTGAGGACGTCATCATACCTTACAGCAGAAGTTAAGGCTAAGAGAGGAAGGAAGCGTAACAAAGCTAAGCTCCTAGCAGAATCCAACGCCAAAATCACCCCCTCCCTGCGGTCCTACTTCAAGGTCGTCCCACAAGTTTTAGAAATAGGACAAGATCACCTACAGAGAGATTTCACCTTTCAGAAGCACAACCCTGGGTTAAAGGCTATGGCATCTTTCGAGCAGGACTCGGCCCTAGTCTCAATCTTAGCCACAGCTACAGCTACAGCCTTAGCCTTAGCCTCTTTGCCAGTCTCTGAGCATATTGATCCTATAGATAACATGGTACTACTGGAAGAACTACAGGAAGAACTTGATGCTGAGTCTGCATTACAAACAGTAGCACACCCCAGCCTAATAGAAGGTGAAGGAGCACACAGAGTACACAGTGATCAACCCGGGACACTGGTCCATATGGGGGAGCCTGCTGTTATGACGAGCAAACAGGGAGACCCATCAAAATACCCAACTTCCGTTACCACCGAAGAAAAAGAGAATGTCGAACCCCTCCCACCTTCACATTCAGTCCCGAGCTCACCGGATGATAACCATCAACCCTGTCAGAGAGAAGAGGAAACTCTAGTCTCCACCCTGGTACCTATTTCAATGGCATCATTGTAACAGATGTTTGCTTCATTGTCTGCCGAGATCAAGGAAGGTTTTGCAGAGTCTGCATCAAACCAAAGGGACATAAGGAGTTTTTGTGAGACTCTTGATGAAAAGATTTGTAATCTGTCAATAAGAGCACAAGCCCTGGAAGAAACTGTAGGTCAAATATCTATGCGGGCAGAAGGTACTCAGGAAGACATACAAAAGCTAAAAAGGGAAGATTTGGCCATCTCAGAAAGGATGGAGGTCTTGGAAAATAACGCCAGGCGCAGTAACCTGCGTATTTTGAACGTTCCTGAGGGCAGTGAAGGAACAGACATTAAAGGGTATATAATCTCGTTATTAAAAGATTCTCTTAACCTCCCTCATACTCCTGAGGTACTTGCTTCGGACATTCAACGAATCCATAGGGATCCTTTCAGACACAATCCACAAAGGGCCGAGCCAAGGAAAATTCTTGTCAATTTTCACACCTATTCTCTCAAGGAACACATCTTGAACTTAGCCCTAAAGCAAAAGTCGCTAGTAGGCAAAGGCTTTAACTTTCAGATGCGCTCTGATCTGTCAAGATATACTCTAGAAAAGCAGTGGGAGCTAGAAAGAAGAATGGAAGCCTTTCGCAAACTAGGAGCAACAGTGCAGATGGGCTTTCCCGCATCTTTCAAAATAATGATGAACAATAAAATGCATAATGTTCGATCGGTACAGGCAGCTGACGAGCTTCTAATGTCGTTAGGTGGAAGGAAGGAGCAATAAAGGTTCTAGCTCAGGTCTGTGAAGAGGTGGGAAAATAACGGGGAAAACAATTCATAATGCACATAATTTACGGGAAAAAAATAAATAAATTTAAAAAAAAAAGAAAAAGGAAAAAAAAAATAGGGTGAGCAGGTAAAGGGACATATAACATAATAAAAAAAAAATATATATATATATACACAAAAAAAAGAAATAATATATATAAATCTATATATCGTCACTTACTAATCTAATTTAATAGTTCGAAGTATTTCATGCTTGATATACTTATAATAAGGCGAGCTATCACATTATTATAAATAGTGGGACACATGAGGTGAGGTCGGGGGAGAGCTAGGAGCACTTACTTCCGGAATCTTCCGGGTAGTGAGGTCAGGGGTTTCCCATGGGTGGGGGGGTCACGGGGTGGTAGCGGGTGGCGGTGAAAAAAGAAAAATATCCATTTCCAATAATGCTCCAGTCGACACACTTTGTAGCTTTGTTCTTTTTACTGTTCCTTTTTTTTATAGACAGAAACACTTGTTATGTTTAATGGTTAACATTTATTTTGGGAGACATGAGTAGGCCTAGAATTCTGTCCTGGAATGTTAATGGTCTCCGCACCAAACCCCGAGCTAATAAAATCATACAATACCTTCGGGACGTGGATGCCGAGATCATTATACTCCAGGAGACACATTTAACCTAGATTGAGACACTTGAATTAGTGAAGAAAAATAGGTGGATAAACTTCTCAATTACAACGTCTCAATCACTAAACACGCGGGGGGTTACAATTCTTTTTAAAAAATCTTTAAATTTAAATTTGAAGATCTTACAACAAAAAGTGGATAAGGGAGGGAGATGGGCCATAACAGCGGTGGAGATAAGAGGGGCGGTTATAACATTGGCTGGTTACTATGGGCCCAACTGCGACGATACTTCCGCACTAGAATCCCTATTTCAACACCTCTTGAATTTCCCAGAGCCGGTGATCATAACTGGCGATTTTAATATCACCATTAACCCTCTACTGGACAAATCTACAAATAGCAGACAACAAGTTCCCTCCAAATCTAGAAACTGTCTACTGGGACTAATGAAACAATATGGCTATGTCGATATTTGGAGGCTGAGAGAGGGCCAAAAGCAGTGTTTTTCCTTTACAAATCTAAAATATAGACACAGCTCAAGAATAGACTTTATCCTAACTAGTAGATCTTTGGTTGACTCCATAACTTTAGTAGAGTATATTCCATCTCATCTATCGGACCACTCAGCAATGAAGCTAGAAATGGAGTGGGGAACTAAGTCTTCTTCCCCGAAACTCTGGTCATTTGACAGGTCATTTCTAACATCGGCAGAAGATATAGAATTCCTTCAATCCGAGACTCATGAATTCTTTTCTTTCAATAGGGATTCAGCCCCAGTAGGTATAGTATGGGACGCTTTCAAATGTTTTCTAAGAGGAACAGTTAAAAACAGGGTAGCTCACAGAAGAAGGCAGTATAGGGAAGAGATTTCTTCTATTGAGAACAATATGTCAGTTATCCAGTCCTGTATAGACACTGACAGATCTCTAGATAATCTTAATCTATCCCTGAAACTAGCAGAGCTCAATAAGCTTAAGAATAACTTGTCCTCGCTAATGGAGAAACGAGTATTGCAAAAATGGGAGACAAGCAAACTCTCTCATTTCCAGTATGGTGAGGGAGCGGGTAGGTTGTTGGCCTGGAAAGTTAAATCAGACCGGGTTCGGAATAATATTGCCTCAGTAACCTCGGATAAGGGTACCTTCACCAGTGACGCAGAAATTAGAGAGACCTTTAAATCATTCTTTCAGTCAATATATCAGGAAAATCTTAATATCAATACCAACGATATTAGTAACTGGTTCGAGGGTATTTCTCTTCCCTCTCTATCAATAGAACAGAGCAAATCTTTGGAAGAGGAAATAAGTCTTGTCGAGGTAGAACAGGCCATTAAAGGTTCTAAAGGGGGAAAGGCGGCAGGTACTGACGGGTTACCGAGCGAGGTATACAAACATCTGATCTTAGAGATATCCCCAATTCTAACAGTTTTGTTTAACCAAATATTGAGGGAAGGGGTAGCACCGCCAGCCTCCTGGGATAAAGCCACTATAACACTCATTCTAAAGCCAAAGAAGCCCCCTTCTGACTGTGGCTCATATCGGCCTATCTCTATCTTAAATGCCGACTACAAAATCTTTGCCACTATATTAGCCAAACGGCTTGGCCAGGTAGCCCCTAATATACTTCACTTGAACCAAAAAGGGTTTACAAAAGGGAGACAACTAAATGAGCTTACATACGAGTTAATTGGATCTATTGATGTGGCGATAAAGGAGACTCTCCCCTTGTCTGTTCTGACGTTGGATGCCACCAAGGCCTTCGACAGGGTAAATTGGTTATACCTGTCGGAGGCCTTGAGGTAGTTCAACGTTGGCGAAAGATTTCGAAGGGCAATAGATCTGTTATATAGAAGTCCTTCAGCTTCAATTTTGATCAACGGGGGCCTTACAGCGCCATTCGATATAACCAGAGGAACCCGGCAGAGTTGTCCCTTGTCTCCTCTCCTTTTTGATTTATACATGGAACCTTTTGCACAAACTCTAAGAGACAGTACACTTATTAAACCTTTTATTTTTGGTGAGTGGGAAAAAAAGGTGGCACTTTATGCCGATGACATAATGATTTTTACGTCAGACATTAATACAGCTTATCCAGAAGCGATAAATCTTGCTCTTAAATATGGGAAAGTTTCTGGATACGAAGTCAACGCTTCTAAGACGGAATCCATGACATGGAATGCAGTCTTGGATACGGATAACGAGTCATCTAGACCTCAATTACGTTACTTAGGGGTAAATATAGTTAAAGACATTGATCGTATCGCTTCATTAAACTTTTCTACAATAGCAGCACAGTGTCGTAAAAATATGAGGGATTGGTCGCATCTTCCACTTACCATCCTTGGCAAAGTTAATTTAGTAAAAATGTGTATCCTACCTAAGGTTTCCTTTTTATTTAACTCAATCCCACTCTTTTTTGATCCTAAATTAATTTCTAAACTACAAAGTGCGATTTCAACTTTCATTTGGAACAGTAAAAACCCAAGAATTTCTTTGAAGAAAATACGACGCCGCAGAGAGAAGGGAGGGCTAGCTGGACCGGATCTTCAGATCCACGCATGGGCTTTTCAGCTCACACACACTCGTATGTTATTAAAAGTGCCAGCAGCAACAGGGGTAGGCCAAATGTTCTCTATGTTATTGAACTCTGAGGGTATCGGACAGAGCAGCTTCTTGTTTAAATTTGGAGACCCAAAATTAAAAAAATAAATAAAACTAAAGACCCTAAAGGGGATAGCTACTACATGGTACAGAATGAGGCAGGCAATTAAACTAGGTTATTATTCAGAGAGAACTCCAATATGGGATTTACCATCTCCCCCAGCCTGGGCAGAAGACACATTAACCCAACCACTAAGAGTAGCAGGCATTAATACCTGGGGTGATTTGTTTATGGACGGTAAACTACTGCCTTGGGACTACTTAATAAATAAGGTGGGGCCAAATTTGTCCAGATTTAAATTTATACAAATTTCAAGTTGGTCCCAAGCATATAATACTCAGACATCTCGAAATAGCAGTTTACCTATAGGAGCCATCAGTGATTTAGTAACGTGCTTGCTAGACAGCCCCCCTGCAAAAAAAGAAGTTTCACTGTGGTACAAGAAGATAATGGAGGAAATAGATGGTAACTTTTGCCTCCCAGTAACATTATGGGCCGATGCATTGCCGGATGTTGACTTGGAGGAGCTTTGGTTAGCTTCACGTGAAGCACTGTGGGACCTGGTGAAGCCAGCCTGGCTGCGTCGTAACCACATCTTCACTATTCACAGGGCTTATTATTCTCCTTTGAGACTATCAAAATGTTCATCGACAGGTCCGATTTCGTGCCCAAGATGTCAGATGGTCGCTGCATCTGATACTCATATGTTTTATGAATGCCCAGAAATCACATTATACTGGGAGTCAATAGGAAATGATCTATCCCTGGCCTTGGGTTCTCATCTCTCTATAGGTCTTGCTCTTGTCATTTTTGGCCTGAAGAACAAAGTACGGAACGCAGCTTCAAACCTCATTTTCTATTCCATCTTGGCAGCCCGGAGAGAAATCTGTAGACATTGGAAGGATGCCCAGCCTCCTACAATCCACGAGTGGCGAACCTCGGTGCTTCAGATCTCTAAATTAGATCTAGCTAGAGGTGGAAATGCAAGTCGAAGAGCCTTTTGGTTACAGTTGGCACGGTCATATTGAGCCTGGGTTTTTTTTTTAATTTTTTTAAATTTTCCCCAGGAGTCCTATGATTAATGCGAGCATTGCCAGCCATTGTTTTTTAAGGAACAAATGGGGCTACAGTGTCACGGGCACTATCTTCCAACGAACAGCCCTATGTGGGAATTTCCAGGCCTGTGTGTATGTACTGATGGGATTTGGTCTTCACTCCCCCCAACTAGATTTCCCTCCCAGCTTACGCTGAGACGGTATTGAAGCACAGCCAGTTCTTCCCATCTCTGTGGCATATTCCTGGATTGGATAGATTGGAGCTATGCACGCAAATGAGGATATGAAAAAAAATAATAATAATAATAATGAATGAAAAATCATTGTTAAGTACATTTTATAATTGTTAATTATTTATTAATTGGTAATAAAATAATATAAAATGGTATTTTTTAATGATTATTTTTGGTTACATATATTTAGCTAATCATGGGGCATATTATCAAGGGGGTTTATCTCCGCTTTTTTGGCTTTAAAAGCCAAGAAAGCGGAGATAAAATTATCTCCCTATTACCAAGCTGTCGCTAACACCAGTTAGTGACAGCTAATAGGAGATAGCGACCATCTTGGGCCCCGCTTTGCATGTCAGTGATATTTATCACTAATGACATGCAAAGTGGGCATGCCAAGATGTTAGCGACTGGAAACAGTCCCTATCATCGCTATCTCCTATTACCAACTTTTGGAGATATTCGCGCTAAGCGCGAATATCTCCAAAAGCTAACACCTGCCCTGAGCAGTTCTTAGCCATGTTATCCAATGGGAGGTGGATAACATGGCTAAGAGCATTTGCTCGATAATGCATGAATATCGCTGACTTTTCAGCGATATTCATGCTTTGCGGCCGTTTTTTATCGCATTTGCGATAAACCTTGCTAATAGCAAGATTTATCTGCGATAGAAATCGCCAATTTGCGGCGATAATTTTTGTCTCTAAACAAGTTAGAGACAAAAATTATCGCTAGTTGTTGGTAATATGCCCCCATGTTTTTAATAATTATGTATATGTATTGTAAATGGTTTATATTTATTTAATAGTTCATATTTGTAATACTAAAAAAAAAGCATTTATTATAAGTATGTCCTTTTAACCCCTACGCTATCCAACACTTTCCCTACTGTTGCACTCTCTGGAGTGGGAATAGTAATTGTTACCCCTGCGCTATCCAACAATTTCCCTACTGGTGCACTCTCTGGAGTGGGAATAGTAATTTTTACCCCTACGCTATCCAACACTTTCCCTACTGTTGCACTCTCTGGAGTTGGAATAGTAATTGTCACCCCTACGCTATCCAACACATTCCCTACTGTTGCACTCTCTGGAGTTGGAATAGTAATTTTTACCCCTACGCTATCCAACACTTTCCCTACTGTTGCACTCTCTGGAGTTGGAATAGTAATTGTTACCCCTACGCTATCAAACACTTTCCCTACTGTTGCACTCTCTGGAGTGGGAATAGTAATTTGGACCCCTACGCTATCCAACACTTTCCCTACTGTTGCACTCTCTGGAGTTGGAATAGTAATTGTTATCCCTACGCTATCCAACACTTTCCCTACTGTTGCACTCTCTGGAGTTGGATTAGTAATTTTTACCCCTACGCTATCCAACACTTTCCCTACTGTTGCACTCTCTGGAGTTGGAATAGTAATTGTTACCCCTACGCTATCCAACACTTTCCCTACTGTTGCACTCTCTGGAGTTGGAATAGTAATTTTGACCCCTATGCTATCCAACACTTTCCCTACTGTTGCACTCTCTGGAGTTGGAATAGTAATTGTTACCCCTACGCTATCCAACACTTTCCCTACTGTTGCACTCTCTGGAGTTGGAATAGTAATTTTTACCCCTACGCTATCCAACACTTTCCCTACTGTTGCACTCTCTGGAGTTGGAATAGTAATTGTTACCCCAACGCTATCCAACACTTTCTCTACTGTTGCACTCTCTGGAGTTGGAATAGTAATTTTTACCCCTACGCTATCCAACACTTTCCCTACTGTTGCACTCTCTGGAGTTGGAATAGTAATTGTTACCCCTACGCTATCCAACACTTTCCCTACTGTTGCACTCTCTGGAGTTGGAATAGTAATTGTTACCCCTACGCTATCCAACACTTTCCCTACTGTTGCACTATCTGGAGTTGGAATAGTAATTTTTAACCCTATGCAATCCAACACTTTCCCTACTGTTGCACTCTCTGGAGTGGGAATAGTAATTGTTACCCCTATGCTATCCAACACTTTCCCTACTGTCGCACTCTCTGGAGTGGGAATAGTAATTTTTACTCATACGCTATCTAAAATGTATTTAGTTTTTTTATTAGTTTTATGTTGTTATTAATTGTTATTTATATGATTATTTTATGTATATAAATGTATTAGTAATTTATTATATTTTTATTTGTTTATAAGTTATGAAAATAATTAATTTAGAGTTATTATTAATGAAAAATATATTATGTATTATATATTTATTAATATTAATTTGTATTACATTATGTATTCATTTAAAATATTATAGTACATTTTTAAATATGTTTATTACATTTATAAGTATTATTTTGTTAATATTAGATTTTTATTTTATAAAAATAAAACAATATTTTACAAAAAACGATGTTTTTGTCATTCTATATTTTTTTTGGATATATTTGTACTTACCTTGTTAGGGATAGGATTCCGATATGTTTGCCTTCGATATTTTTGTTCCGATAATTTTGTATCTCGATATTTGTGTATTCGATATTTTATCAGACATTCGGCATGGCAGTGTACTGTTCCATAGGAATGCCAGGCCAGGGGGAGGAGTTGTAAACCATGCTCTTCAAAGAGGAGAGCAGAGAACAGTTTAATTTACAAATCTGAACGTCCCACCTTAGGCAGTTGGCAGGATCAAGGAAGGTATGAGCCGATGCAGGGGGAGAGTCTAAGTAAATTAGCCATCCTAGGGGTATGTTAAGCTAGCTCTTACCTCCTTGCTGGAAAATCAACCATTATGGATTTGGAAGATTTGATGCACTCTGGGACAAAATAATGCCACACTCTACAGGATGTGGTCATATCTTGGAGGAGTTACCCTGCTCCGATTGGTCAGGAGTGACCTCCTGCCTGACACAGAGAACTTGGAATAAGTATCTGAGAGTGAAAGAGCCCTCCAGATCTGCTGCTTGAAATTTACTGAAACAAGAAGTGTCCTATTGAGAAGTTTTGCTGTGCAGATTTGTAAGGTTTGACCTCTGAAGACTCCACCATATGAAACTACAGCCCTGTGGATCATCTTGCTGACGAAGAACTAAACAGTGGACTCCCTGAAAGCTACAGGTTAAATGAGCTCATCTGGAATATCACCAGCTAAATACTCCCTTGGAGAACCACCAGTGGATTTGTAGGGGTTTTGTACCAGTGGATTGTGGGACCTGAAGTCCTCAACTTTCAAGGACCATCTTGGTGCTTCCAGACCCTTGGTGTGAGTGTAAGACACTTTGGGACCCCTTGAGGAACTTCAGAAAGAAGTTCAAGAAGTTTAGAGAACTTTCGAGCAACTTTGAAAAAAAGCTCCATTGAGGGACAGGCACAACCTGGCCTGCCTTCAACAGTGAGCCTCAAAGAAGAACAAGAAGAACCCTACTCACATAGGAACCAGGGTATTAATTTATATAAAAAAACAGCGGCTCCTGTGGTATGATACTACAATATATCATTCAGTATGTAACTTAATCACAATTTATAAAAACCCGAGAGCTATCGGGGATGTCAAAAAAGGTTGCACCAACAATTTGAGAGACTTCTCAGTACTGTTTATATACTTCAAAACATAAACTGCAAAGTTCCACAAATATATTCAGCTTGTCACATATTCATTTGAACACAAAAATGGAAAAGTGCACAGTGTCCCAAGTGTACATGTGAAACCGAGAAAAATATACAAACAACATATATTAAGTGTAAGCACAGTGGTTTCTCATAGAATAACAATTTAGAAGGAAAATGACCAAAATATTGATAATGAGTTATTTATAGTGTCTATACAATATCCTAGGCACTAATTGTTTGTTCAAATCCATATGGCGTCGACGGTGTTTCGACCCTCAGAAATACGGGAAAATCGGATTGGGAATCATTGAGTTAAGCCTTTGTAAGAATGAACATCACTAGTTATATGTAAAGACAGAATATTGTGAAACAACTACGTAAGACTACTGAGTGAAATACAAGACTCACTTTTGAAAGCACTAAAAAGAGAACTAGTTACTGAACTCAAGCTACCAAGAGCTAGTGAATTGAAGCTATCTAAGCATCTTGGGTTTGAATTAGACTGTTGATTGGCTTCAAAGAAAGAAGACAAGACTATTTGCAGTCATCGTTCAATTTATTTCAGGTAATTTTTCAGCCTTTCAATAATCAGTATTGTGTTGATTCTGCATATCTTGTCATTAATACTAGTTACTAAACCAACAGTTTGAATATTAACAGGTCTCCCTCCCTGGAGTACCCTCCCTAATTCCCTTCCCCTCATCTGGCCATTCTGATACTCTGTTATTGTACAATCGGAGTCAGAGCTACCAGAAGGCGGGCCACTTGAGGGTACTGCTCCCGAGAAACCTTAGGAGGGCCTTGACACAGGTTAGGAAAGGCCCCTGTGCTTTGCAAGGCTCTAATTGAATCTGTGTGGTGGACAAAGATTTTGGTATTCAGAGCACCTTTTTATAGTTTCTAATCATGTGCTGATGAGTGTGATGCTGAGCTTGCCGAGGAAGATCTCGAGGCCATAGGACAGGATGGGGCCTATCTTGGCTACCATTACTTCCAACGCTGAGGGCAAACTAGGAACCAGTCAATTTTTTTAGAAAGCTTGGAGAGATTGAGTTGTAGAGCTGTGGCTTTCCTAACAATGTTTAATTAGAGTGTCTCTTGAGTCAATGTGGAGTCTCAAATATCCATAGGGGTTTCCAGCTGATATTTGGACATTATTATACGACCACCCACCGCCTTTAAAGTTCTTCCTGAAAAAATATAACCACTTGGGTTTTCTTTAGGTTTACCTCCAAATTGTTCATGAAGGCATAACTGTACAGTGTGTTCAACAGCCATTGCAGTCCAGCTCTAATAAGGCTCAAGAGATCTTGGTCGTCGGTGTATAGAAGGTTGCTGATCTGGGTGCCGCCAATGATGGGGGGGGGGGGTTGCTGTTTTTTACATCCAGCTCTCCCAATAGGTTGGCTAAAACAGATGAAAAAGTGGGGGAACTAGCATGCATCCATGGTTCACACCCTTTGACATTGGTATATTTCTGGATGGATGTGATCCGGTGCCGATCTTAACTTGAATTCAGGTATTGGTATGAAGCTGGATGATTGGCTTCAATAATTTGGCAGGTATGACCCATTTAGTCCACTTGGCCCAGAAAGACTCCCTTAGTACCCAATCAAATGCTGTTTTGAAATCCACAAAGCAGCAAAAAAGTGCTGTAGAAGATGTATTCACTTTGTCGATGAGGAGGGATAAGGCTAGGAGGTTAGTCAGTTTACTAGAGTTTGCCACAAACCCTGTTTGGTTTTTAGGGATCAGTCCTTTTGAGTCATCCCACCTTTTCAGGTCTTCCAGCAGCAAGCTGGCAAATAACTTTGCCTCCTTATCCAGTAAAGCTATCAGCCTGTAGTTACTTGGAACTGATCGAGAGCCGGTTTTATAGATGGACCGGATAATTGTGCCATGCCAAGAATCTGGTATGGTTGAGGTGCATAGGGAGTAATGAAACAGGCTGGCTAGCTGCTTGGACCAGAAATGTATGTTCTATTTAAACAGGGATTGCCACAAGTCATTTGGGCCTGGAGCTCTGTCTGATCTGGCTTTAGTTAGTGTGAGAAGTTGGCCTGTTATATGATGTCCACTAATTAACGTGGGCCCTTGCACCCGTCCAAATGACCCTTATGATGTATGAGGTCAAAGATAACCTTTAGAGAGCTATTCTAGTGGTAGCTGTGGAGAGCAGCCTTCAGGCACAATCCTAAAGGAATATAAAGCAGCTTGTTTTACCAGAATATCACCTCCAGAATTAATTAAATGAAGGAGAATCATAAAGTAGTTATATAAGAATATGTATTTATTAATATAACACTCTCTACTATCCTCTACACGAGGGTAGAACACAAAGCACAGAATACGAGATCAATAGAACAGTTGTAAGTAGCACAAAACACAGTGGGCTCCAGGGGGAGACCAAGCCATATACTAAAATAGAGCTATAACAATCACGACTTGAGTCAAGACAAGGTCTGGACCTTGTAGAATCACTGGGATCCCAAGGAGCCACCCAAGGTGAGTTGATAGGGAGCCCACAGAAGACAGGTGCAGTGTGCTAACATGACCGCGGGCTCCGTACAATTCTATGGGGAAGTTGCGGTTGCAATTTTAAAGTTTAGTGACCCTTCTAGGAGGACTTTAAACAAACCCTTTGGAACTTAAGAGGTTGGAGAGCCACCCCACCCGTGGATACTGTAGCACCCAAGTTACCTATCCCAGAGGAGCGGGGTGCATAGGTCTGGAATGGTGTCGGAAACCGCTGTCGTTCTCAATGGAGGGTTGTTAAGAAGTACTGCTGCTGTGAAGGTAAAAAGGGTCCGGTGGAGTCCAAGCCTGGATTCTGGAAGGAAGGAACCTGAAAGCAGAGGGGACAGAGTCTGGGTCGCTTCAGAGTGACCAGGGGCTCAGTAGACTAATGCCCACCAATGTCGGGGGCTTCGGGTGCGAAGAAGGGATGCTTGACTCTGCAGCCACGAGGTCCAGAAGAGATTGATGACAACCAGTAGCCAGGTGCGAGCTGTCTCATGAAGGATGTTAAGTGCTGAGGGGTCGGTGTCTGGCTGTAGAACCAACAAGCCTTGGCAAAAGCAACCCACACTTGAAGGTCAATCAGGTTACGGCATGGACCAGCAAGGTCCAGGGGACTCACCATGCAATGGGGAGTCATGACACATCTGGAGCAACCAGGGATGTGCAACAGAAATCAGGATGAGCCTCAGGAAGACCCAGAGGCCGAATGACCAGTAGTCACAAGGAAACCTCAAGCAAGATTATAAAGTACCAGCCCAGGGAGCACTCGGCGTGAGAAGGCAGGAGTTCTTTGGTGCAAATACTGCTTAGTGTCAGGACTACACAGAGTCCAATGCACAAGCTCAGGAATTTCCAACAAGCATATGCACTTGCAAATAGATGTTGTGCAAAGGGGTTCGGGTTATGCAGTCCCCACAAGGGATACTGGCCACAAACTTGCTTAGAGGGCAGATCTACCTCAGAGGCCTTCAAAACCCACCTCCTGTGTTGCTGAAATCTTCAGAGTCCACAGGAGCTCAGGAGCAGCAGGCCAGTCAGTTGGGTTGAAGTGCCTGCGAATGCAGGGGAGTGACTCCTTCTCCCCATGGGAGATTCTTCAGTTGTCCTTAGTGCACTACAGGTCCTGCAAGGATCCTATATGGAGCAAGGGCACAGACAAAGCTTTGGACAGAGAGGGAGACAATGTCAGGCCCAGTCGAAATCCAGCGAAGTCCAGAGTGTCCAGACGGTCGAAGGTCAGTGGTTTCTTCTTGTAGAATCTTGTCCACGTAAAATCTAAAGTCTTACAGCCAGGTAAGGTCTGTTGTACCCACTGGAGAGGGTTGGACAGATTCAGGGGACCCTCCCAGAGGAGGGGCAGGACAGAGGGGAGGTTACTCCCATGTCCTTTGTCCTGTTTCGCGCCAGAGCAGGTGCCAATGGCTCCCAGAACAGGTTTGAACTGGACTATGCACAGGGACGCCAAATGTGCACCAGGTGCAGACTTTCAGGCACTCGCAGAGTGCACCCACCCAGCCCCAATACACTAAATTCTGTCTGGGTGGTGGTTACACCGCCCTGTGACAGAATGCCTATTGTACTGCCTTCCTCTGCTCGAGCTTGGCTCATCAGCAGGAGGACAGAAATGTGTCTCTGGTCGGCAGCATTCATTTTGTGCCGTCTTGGCCGAGAAGACTGGCACCGGATAGACCAGTGACCCCCTGAAGCTTGCTTATGAAGGGTGGAATTATACCTCCCACACCGGTTACCGGTGTGGAGGTATGCTTCCAAGGTGTTTAATACCAAACACGATATGTTTCTATGCAGCTGTTTTTGAGATAGCATTTACCGCAAGGTTATCATACATCTCTACCTATATTCCTGGCTGAGTCACAGACAAACCAGGAGAATGGTCTCCGAAGACTGCAGAGGGGCTCTGCTCATGCAGGGGCACCCTCTCACATAAAACCCAGCACCATGCCTTCAGGCTTGATAAGGCCTGCTACAGGGGTGACTTATAAGTTTTAATTGGTGTGACCTTTAGATATAGTGAACCTATATCAAAAGTAAGTCGTCCAAGCACCAGGTTACACAGACAGCAGTAGCAGTGCTGTGGTTCCGTTTTGCATGGTCTCTCATGGGTGGCATAATACATGCTTCAGCCTATGGTATGCCTCTGGGGTACCTATGCCCTGGGTAGATGCGTACCATATACTAGGGACTCATAAGGGTACCTCAGTATCCAATCTGGAGTGTACCAAAGTACACGTACGACAATTTAAAGGAGAAAGCAGATAGACTGGGGTCCAGATTAGCAGCAGTAGCGGCAGGTGGTGGGAGTGCTGCAGGGTGGTGTAGCGAAGCGGGGGTGGAGTAGGGCGGGGGTAGTAAACTATGGAATATGGCCCAACGGAGGTAAGTAAACAAATAAATAAATAAAACACATATTGTTGCGTGCGTTGCATTGCGTTGGCAATGCAGCACACGCAATTACATTTGTTTTATTTCTTTACTTGTTTACTTACCTCTGTTGGGCTGTATGCCATAATATACTACAGCCCACCCTACTCCACCCCCGCCCCTGCCCACTGCCCCACAACACTCCCAGCACCGGCCGCTACTGATTAGCAGGATCCCAGTCAGACTAGTAAAAAACAGTGCAACATCAAGCAAAAAGTGGGGTTAATCATAGGACGAAGATCCTACTTTCCTCCAATTAGTAATTTAACCAGCGTTGTGATTGGAAAGAAGATTTCCTATGCTGGATTTGGCTCTGCTCCTAGTGGATGGACCTGATGTTCCTGGACAGAATTAGACCATAGGGGTTCCTTTATCTCACCCACCTTCAAGTGACTGTACAGAAAGGTTGCCCATTCCTGCTCTGCAATATTTGCTCTTCCTGAGCTGATTTTTCCATTTGTTTGGTTATTTACTAATGCCCAGAATTTTCTGGATATCTGGCTCTTGCTTGCACAATAGAGAGAGCACAAATATTGTTGAAGACGATGTTGTTTGTCGGTTCAGCATGCCTGTCTATAATTCTTTTGTGCAATCTTGTAGCTGTTCAAAAGTTTTACCATATGCGGGTGTCTCCTTGCTGCCCTGAGGAAGGTGTTTCTGATTTTCTTTAGCACCTTTGTTTGAAATGAAAAAGGAGGCTGCTTGTTTCTAGGACCGACATGGTGTTGCAGTGGTAGTGGAAACTGCTTTAAAAGATGAGAACAAAAGTGTGCCCAGTCATTAACTGGGGAGATAGACCACTGATTGAGGCATGTTATTTGTCGCTCGCTTTCTTTCATGATCTTTGCACTAATGTCATCATTCCCGTTCAAGCATTTTAAATTCTCAGAGTGAACTCCTGTCTGGATAAGTTTAGCCGTATTATTTGATATTTTGTCATATTGACCATTATTAATGCTGTCTGGACAAAGTTCCACCCCTTATTACCAGTTTAACACATGACTACCAAAATAAGCAACTGAAATATGATCCATTTGATGCCAGGATGTCAATGAATGTTCAGGCATGTGCAACAGGGTCGTCCTCTGTTAGATATTGGGGTTCTTGTTGTCGAAGGTATGTGCACCCTGTCTAAACAAGAACCACAATCCTAGTCAGGGTAAGCCACAACACACTCTAAATTATCCTGTGCTCACCCTTCTGGTACCTTGGCACAGAGCAGTCAGGGTTAGCTAAAGAGGCAATGGCATATTGCATTTGCGCAACACTTCAAACAGTAACACACTGAAAACTCAACAAAAAGACTCCACGCCAGGTTAGAAAAATAAGGAATACTTTTATAAATAAAATAAGACCAAAATGACAAAAATCCTATGAGTAAAATTCATGACATGAATTTTTAAAGAATGAATTAAAAAATTGCACTTAAAAGCAGGAAGGGACTAAAGAGTGAATTGGTCTCGCCGGACCAGGGCAAAGTCAAGAGTGCATGCCAACTGCAATAGAGCCCAGGATAGAGAGGGTCGCGCATAGGCCCACTGAACAAAAGTACCTTGATCCTTGGCTTGCATTAATGAAGATGCGGGGTGCAGTTGAGCTATGCACCGGTGATCCCAATGCAGTCAGAGTGATGCGCCAGGTTTCTCTGCGTACCTCCAGCTATGCGACGGTTCTGTGAGCGGAGCACCCCGTTCAATGGTCTAACGTTCCCAATGCGATGTAATGGGTTTCTCCATGCTGTAGAGGCGATGCAGCAATCTTCTTCATGCAGTGGTGGTGATGGGTTGGTTTCGAAACTGCTGTTCTGGAGACGATGCAGTGTTTCTAAAAGCAATGCACCGCTCCTGTTCCCACAACAGCGGCAATATGTCTATTCTTCTCTCTCTGCTGAGGATGCGTTAGTTCTGTTGGAGAAAACACCAAGGTCCATTTACAAGGGTCCAGAACTGGGTTAGCACCACTTGGCAGGACAGACTCACAAGCACAAGCAGTAGAGTTCAAGTGTTGAAGCAGGGGGGTTGTAAGTCTTTTGTGTCCCTGAGATTTAAAAACAGGAGGCAAGTCAGCAAGCTCTTGGAGTTACTCTGGGTTCAAGTGATGCAGGTCCAGTCCTTCTCACTAAGGTAGAGAGAGCAGCAGGCAGCAGAGCAGCATAGCACGGCAGAAGTTCATCAAACAGCAGTCCAGCAGAGAAGCAGTTCATGATCAGCACAGCAATTCCTCATCTTCCTGGCAAAGTGGCCACAGGTCAAGAAGTGTACTAAAGTTATAATGTCAGAGGTCCAGTACGTATACCCATTTGTGCCTTTGAAGTGGGGGAGACTTTAAAGAAGGCTTTGAAGTGCACAGAGCTCCTCCCTTCCTGTCTTTGATCCAGACTCACCACAGAGGGGGAAAGCAGCCATTCATGTGTGGACTAGAAACAGGCTATTCAGGTGTAAGTGTGAGGCTGTGCCCAGCTCCTCCCTCCCATCCCCCAGGAAGGTCTATCAAATCACAATTTAGCTTACCTTGTGTGTGGCTGTCTAAAGGGAATACACAAAGCCCACCTGTCACCCAACCCAGACTGAACAGAGAGAGGAGAGGCAGCAGGCACCAATTGGCTAAAATAAATTCACATTCTAAAAGTAGCATTTGCTAAACTGTAATTTAAAATCCAATTTTACCATAAGTCCAGTGACACCAAACTTGCACATCTATCTCTTCACAATTAAGAATTACACTACAAATCTGTTACAAGGTAATCCCAAAGTTATCCCATGGGAGAGATAGGTCTTGCAGTAGTGAAAAATTAATTTGGGGGTTTTTCACTACCAAGACATGTAAAGCCTAAAAGTACATATTCTGCCTTTTAAATATATTGCACCTCACTATGTGGGGCAAGAGAGCCTCCCTTAAGGGTGACTTAAATGTATAAAAAGAGAATGTTTCGGCCTGGCAAGAGGTTTATCTTGCCAGGTCGAAGTGGCAATGTTTGGCAGCATATACAGACCCTGCAATAGCAGGTATTAGCCATGGTTATAGGGCTACTTCAGTGGGTGGCACAATGAATGCTGCAGTCCCACTGATAGCATTTAATTTACATGGCCTGGGCACATTGTTCACTTTAATATGGTCTTATATGTTAATCAGATATGCCAAGTGGGGTCAAGCAAATGTTGCCATGTTCAGGGGAGAGAGTAAAAGTACCTAGCACTGATTAGTAGTGGCAAAGTGCACTCAGTCCTGAAACCAGCAAAAATTAGGTCAGAAAAATGGAGGGAGGCAGGCAAAAATCTGGTGGAAGAACATCCTAATCTGGTCAGGTATAACATCCTCTAATTATCATTGTCAGCTACATCAAAGGGCACAGACACTTTTAAATGAGACTGAGAGCAAACAATTATCAAAAGGATGAAAATTGATTATTACAATACACTGATGACAAATTTTTCTGAACACAATCAAAGTAATTGAAAGGTCTTATAGTACTCAGCACCAGAACTGTAGAGAGTATCTCTAAGCACACATTTCACCCATATTTTTGGCTATGCACTGCCTTCTGCTAAGAGATCGAATTGAATATAAAGTCCTTGAAACTTGCAGGTGAGACCAGGTTTGGTCTAGCCCTAGCTTTCTTAAAAGCAAACATCCCCCTTACAAACCAAGCAGAAAAGTTGGATCAGTGGTATAGCGATGATCTCAAGTCTTATAATTGAATAGATGATATTGAGAGGATAAGGTATCCCTGTAGGTGTGAGTGACTTGTCGAATATACTGCATAACCTCATTAAAATCTGGAGCAACATAAGGCCAATTTGAAGGTGCTATATCTTCCTAATTCTTACAGTGCTCACATCTCCTTTGATCCCACCACAGCTCTCCACTGGACAGACCACAGCTGTGTTCACTTCAGCTACAAAACCACCCTAACCCACAACCGTCCACAACCTATTCCTCGGAGAAACAGGAACAAAATCACCTCCGACCAACTCCTCACTTCACTCAGCCAAAACCCTCCCACCCTCTCAATGGACCCAAACCAAGCGGCCACCAACTTCAGGCAATGGATTACCCACAGTGCTGACGAATTAGCACCCCTGAAAAAGCACCAGATGAAATCAGCCAGCAAAAAGGCTCCCTGGTTCAATGGCGAACTTAAAAAATCCAAGAAACTATGCCGAACCCTGGAGAAGATATGGAGAAAAAACCCAACCTCCGATAACATGGCCTCCCTCAAGACAGCCACCCGCAAACACCACCAACTGATTCGATCCGCCAAAAAATCATCATTCAAGGATCGTCTCGACAACAACACCCATAACAGCAAGGAACTCTTCAACATCGTCAAAGGATTCACCAACCCCACCGCAGCATCTAACGACATCACGCCCTCCCAAGACCTCTGCGACGCGTTATCCCCCTTCTTCTACAACAAAATTGCCGATATCCACAACAGCTTCGAGAATACCCCCAGCGATCAAATAGATCCCACTCCGCCAACTTACAACCTCAGCGCCTGGAACCCAATCACCACTGAAGACACCATTCGCCTCATGAAATCAATCAACTCTGGCTCGCCTACCGACCCCTGCCCCCACCACATCTTCAACAAAGCTGACTTAATCATCGCACCCCATCTCCGTGACGTCATCAACTGCTCGTTCAACTCTGCTACCTTTCCAGAAAGCTGGAAACACGCCGAACTCAGCGCCCATCTGAAGAAACCCACAGCAGACCCCTCTGAACTTAAAAACTACCGTCCCATATCCCTCCTCCCATTCCTGGCCAAAGTTATCGAGAAAGCCGTCAACAGCCAGCTCGCCGCCTTCCTTGAATCCAACAACTCCCTTGATCCATCTCAATCCGGGTTTCGAGCCAAAAACAGCAACGAAACCGCCCTCATTGCAGCGACCGACGACACCCGAACACTCCTGGACAACGGAGAAACAGTGGCCCTCATCCTACTCAACCTATCCGCCGCTTTCGACACAGTCTGCCACAGCACCCTTATACATCGCCTCAGAAACATCGGTATACAAGGAAAAGCCTTGGACTGGATCATCTCATTCCTCGCTGGGAGAACTCAAAGAGTCCGACTTCCCCCAATTCACCTCTGAGGCCACTGAAGTCATCTGTGGCGTACCACAAGGATCTTCACTCAGTCCCACCCTCTTCACTGTTTACATGAGCCCACTCGCATCCATCGCGCGCCAACACAACCTCAACATCATCTCTTACGCCGACGACACCCAGTTAATCCTTTCCCTCACCAAAGACCCCAACACCGCCAAAACCAATCTTCACGAAGGCATGAAAGAAGTAGCTGAATGGATGAAATCTAGCCGCCTAAAACTCAACTCAGACAAAACGGAGGTGCTCATCCTAGGATCTTCCCCCTCAGCTTGGGACGACTCCTGGTGGCCTTCCACTCTGGGCACAGCACCCACACCCACAGACCACGCACGCAACCTTGGCTTCATCCTAGACTCCTCTCTCTCGATGTCCAGGCAAGTCAACGCAGTCTCGTCCTCTTGCTTCAACGTATTTCGCATTCTAAAAAAGATCTTCCGATGGATCCCCCTCGAAACAAGAAAGACTGTCACCCACGCACTGGTCACGAGTCGACTGGATTATGGTAACACACTATACGCCGGAATCGCAGCAAAATTACAGAAAAAACTCCAGCGCATCCAAAACGCGTCAGCGAGACTCATATTAGACATCCCTCGCCAAGATCACATCACCAGACATCTAAAGAGGGCTTTGTGTGCGTGGGTGAGAAGGCGGAAAGTGATTCTTTTGTTGACAGGGAGCCAGGAGTAATATAGTGTTTTTCTTTACAGCCAATTTTCCAACTACGGAGGCTGTACTGTTGCCTAATTGGTAAGAAGGTTTTATTTTAAATATCAGCTAGTGAGTGGTTCACTCCCTTTGCCCATGAATTTAATCAATTCACTTTTTGATTCAGATAGTTCCTAAACACTCAGGCTAGTGTCATCTGCGCCATCCTTGCAGGTATAATTAATCCCGTTTCGATCTTGATTAGGTAAGGTGACGGGCTCTTAAACATCCTTCACTTGTTGCACTTGATCCATAGCTAAACTCCCTTGTGACCTCTCTAAACACCTTGCGCAACTGTTATTGTTACGTGCACAATAATCGTCAGTCGCTTAATATGGGCCATACTCACGATGTTGGAGGTCTGCACATAAGGGTTACGCTACAGTTTATCAATGCCTATGTATCCTCATACTCACGACATTAGAGGTCTGCACGAAAGGGTTACGCTACAGTTTTTCAATGCCTATGAATCCTCAATTACACTTGTATGTGTTTGTTTTTAACAGGGGTAACCGCTGCAACACTTAAGAGGCTATATTTTATGTGTATGTACAGTTTTTCTTAAAACATGCCCTAATCTATGTAATTTGTTTGTCTTTTTCTCTCCCTTCTAAATCTCTTGTTTGTTATGATAATATATGGTCTGGCAATTATTGTCCTAAGTAGGGGTTCAGAAAGTTAATTTTGACTTTTTTACAACTTTACAAAAGTAGAAGGCATATATTTAATGTCCTGAGGATGAACCTGTATTAACCCATAGGTTCGAAACGTCGTCGACTGTGTCACACTATATGCATATGAAATGTATTATTTGATGCCAGCAATAGTGTGTATGTACTATCGTCTGACTGTGAATTAACTACACAGACTGTTGAGTTGCCTTGTCTGTCTTTTTCCTTAGTGTGTCAGTTGACATTGGCTGGTGTCCTGCTGTTAACACTTTAAACATTTCTGGAAAATTGCTTACTAAAAATAAATCTGTCCGGCTGGACAAAGAATATAGTGTCTATCTAGCCTATATTTATTTACTTAATAATCTTCCTTTGTCTAGGGACCACTGTCCTGTTTATAGATATAACTACCCTAAGGTCCCTAGCATATTGCTTCCTTGGGTTCCCTTGTGCACTACAAATGGCCTCTAGGAATTGCGGCAGCAGAGAGGAACACTGCCCAGGCTGTCAGGTGAAATCCAACCATTAACACAATGTGAGTGAGGCGATTGTGGGGCAACTGGCTCTACACTGACTGCTCTCGTAGCAGTGCCGAGTCAGTCTCAGAAGCCTCGGGTAGGGGTGGCGGAAGCATAGGATAGGAAGTCACAAGTATTGGAGACAACTCTCAACGGTGACGAGCAACGGGACCCGGCACAACAGGAGCAAGTCTAGCACTGGGAAGAGGCATTCAGGGAGGTGAAGATGATGAGTGCTGGACTTGGCTCTTTTTTCAGGGTCATCCCTAAACTGTGTGCCTTTCTCCTGGCCTTTTCTCAGGCATGGTGTTGATGGTTTTAGGCCTCTGGGCACTTTAGCAATGCTGTCCAGTGTAGAGTGTGTGTGCTCTCTGTGTTACATATGGTAAGATTTGGCTACACCTGCTTGGCCTATTTAATTTACCTGTCAGTCCCTTGTAAAGTGGTATCTCATATACCCAGGGCTGGTAACTTAAATGCTACTGGTGGGCGTGCAGCGCTGATTCCGCCACCCACCAACGTAGCCTTGCAAACCTATCTCAGGCCTCTGCCATTGCAGGGCCTGTGCGTGCAGTGTTGCAGCCGCTGTGACGTGGCACCTTAATTGTGTGCCGAGTCTGTGACCACCCTTTTACTACATGTCAGTCACCCCTAAGGTAGGCCCTAGCTAGCCCTATGGGCAGGGTGCATTGTAGGTTAAAGATATGACATGTACCTTAAGTGTGTGACATGTCCTGGGAGTGATAAACAGCCATTTTGGTTTCTCACTACTGTGGGGCTGCCCTCCCATAGGAATGCATTCCTAGAGGCAGTACACTTGATCACCACGACAGTCCAAGGTGGTAGTAAATGTCTCATACACTGAACACAAAAGCACACCAGATTCAACTATAAGAAACAGATGTGCCTTTGGGAAATAGGTGATATCTTGCCAGGTGACTGCATTATCAAAGCTTTTAGTATGATGTAGGGCCCACAAAGAAGCGAATACCGGCAAATTATCTCATTTTTTTATATACATTGTTTTGACTGTTCGTTAAAAGTAATTGTTACAGGAGGATTCACATTGTAAAAAAAATGATTTCCTGGTATTTTAAAAAGGCTTCAGTCAGTTTTTAGAAACATCACTGCAAGTGATATTTTAAGAACGTTCATGCAGTTATCGAGTAGTTATTTTAGATTCAATATTTCTGACCAAACTTTTTTAACGCTATTTTAGGAATCACCATTTGTAAGTAGAACTGTGTGTGCACAAGTGTGTTTGCAAGTCAATCTTTTCCCTTTTGCGAGTGCTTGCAAGCCACTCTTTGTCTGTGTGTGTGGTGAGAGTGAGTATGAGGCATCTGATCTGTGCTTGTGTTTAAATGACAGTAAAATCAGGTCTATATGAAGATGAGTTTCTTCTAAATGTGAAGACTCTTTCAAAGTTTAAAACATTCACACCACAACCTTCGCACACTGCAGCCTCCCTCCGCAGACTACCCCAAACATGTCTTGGCCTCCAATTAAAAGTTTGCTTCCTTTACATTCCGGATCATAGGTCACAGCACTTGCAGCCCACCCTCTCTAACACCACCCGCTAATGGAGATACTAAGAACACGGTTTTTATTATCAGAGGATTTTGACTTGTAAGTGAAATATTTAACCATTAGTGGTTGATAAGAGAATTTTCACACAGACAAATGTTTTACAGAGCAAACAATGACCAGTTATAGGCTCATTGTTGCCACTCTGTTTTAGCTTATTGCTGTTTCACCCAGTTCTCTCTTAGAGCCGGTGGTTGCAGGTTGAGCCACGAGCACTTATCTTGTTGCGCTAGCATTTATTTTTGCTCATCACACTTTGACCCGAAACAAAAGAGAGATAAACGCAAAATGGTGAAAGGAGGATGAAGAGAAAGATAGAACAGTGACAAAGGGAGGAAGCAACGACAACAAAGAACATGGAGTGACATAGAGTGGCAGGGAGTGTTTGGTGGTGTGTTAAAGATGCATGAAGGGTGCTTCAACCTACCCAGCCTTACTGAGGACAAGGGCACAAACAGCAAAACCCCGAGATAATTCCTGAAGATAGGCAGGGATACCCTTATAGTCCTAGGAGATTGGCCCCAATAAAATGCACATGGACGGAGGGACGGGCATTCCCAAAACACCATAAAGTTAGATGCCACAAGAAGTTAGAAACACTCAGCCAATCAGGACACAGCACCCACTATACAAGCAGTGATCATACACTCTCCATGCCGAACACCTGGACATGTTACCCACTTGCCCTCATTGTGTCCATGCAAGGTCCATCCCCAGTCGCAATTATCATCAGGTGGGAGTCATTTATGGCTTCTTGACAAGACCCACATTCCATTCACGAAACAGGATTCATGAATTGTTTTATGATGCTTTAAGAAATGTGTCAAAAAACATTCAAAATGATTAAAATATTTTTGAATGCTGAACTCCCAGCCGTATTATTTAATTAATCCAACCGTTCCTGTTTTGCCAAACCCCTCTTGTCTTTGTTTTTTTCAAGGGAAGTTCATATTAGAGAAATAAGAAGATCGATGCTGAGTTATTAAGAAGGCCATCATTCTGCGATCTAAGATGAAGAATTTTATGTTGATCTTGGATTCACTGCCCTTCATATTAGAAATTGGCAGTGTTTTCAGGGCTGCCTTTAGCAATTTTGGATTCCGATAAGTGTGGTGTCTTCTTTGCAGCTAAAAGATAGGGGTCAGTTAAAACAGGTATCTAAAAATGTATGTAGTGATTCACTGTGATTGTTTGTATTCCGGTGTCCCTCTCATTATACTTCAAAATTTACAACTGCCACAGAATGCTGTTCTATGCCTGTCTTCGGGCCTGTGGGGAAGTGATTGTATCTATACAGCTCATAGATTCTAAACATGGCTGCTAATCAGGAATAGGGTTTAGTTTGAAGCCATCAACATGGCTTTTAAAAAATCTCCCTCTAGTGTAGATTGCTGCTTTGGTAGCATAGTCGATCAATATATCCACACTAGAGACCTTTGTTTGAACTCGCATAATCAGTAATCAATGGTGGACTCGTGTCTGGCATAGAAATCTCAATGCCACTTCAAAATTTAAGGCCACAAATATCTGAAAGCATTTCTGTTCTGGTTTAAATAATCTGCTCTGGCAATAAACACAATCAACACCTAGAGATGATTCGCTTCACGTAGCATACTAGACCTTTATTACTCACTCAGCACACAAGTTAACTGGACATATGCAATATCTGCACTACTAGGAAGCGGTGTATCCCAACCAGCACGTGATCTCAATTGCCCACGAGTCTGCTGTGAGTATCCCTGTAATCTGTGTGTCAAATCGAGTGGATTTCCTAACCACCAAAAGGAAACTGTGACTGTTTCTGAGAATAGTAAAAACTGGCAACTGTTTCTCACTTCTGCCACCGAGTTATATGTTTGTGGACTAACAGCTAGATTCATGAAGCATTTTTGCGGGCGCAAACGGTGCGAATCGCAGAATTCGGCCGTTTGCGCCCGCAAAAATGGCTTTTTGAATTCATCAATGGGTCATTTAAGGAATCTCAATTTGAGATTCCTTAAATGCTATTCAAGAACCATTAATAAATTGCGATTTCGCAATTTTTTGCCGCTATTTACCGCGAAGTCTGACTTCGTGGTAAATAGCGAAAACTGAGAAAAATGCACTTTTGTGCATTTTTCTCAGTTGTATGTTACACACACACATGTCCTTTGGACATGTGTGTGCGCAATATAAGTCTAAATTTACATTTCAGGGGTGCTACAGGGTGTCCTTTGGACACCCCTAGCACCCTTGAAATCGCATCCTTATTTGCGATTAGCAAATTGCTAATCGCAAATAAGGAATAACTCCCCATAGGAATGAATGGGGAGTTATTCCCTATTTGCGATTAGCAATTTGCTAATCGCCAATAAGGAATGTGTAGGAATCGCATTTTATTTAGCGATTCCTACATGAATCCCGTTTTGCTAGTCCTTAATAGCGATTCCTTAATAATCGCTATTAAGGACTCGCGAAACGGGACTTTGATGAATCTAGGGGAATCTATTTAATCTATAGGGGATATTTCGAAACCCTGTCCAGAACCCCCAAAACCTGTGCATACACAAACAATAGAATGTTATAATGAATTAGAAGTTTTAATATGCTAACCGTCCTCAAATCATCTGAGTGTGAATCATATATGGGAGAAAGTACATTTTAGGTATAGTACAAGTCACCATGTAGCTCCATGACTACACAGAGGAACGAGGCCGAAATCTGGAACTCCGAGGTGATGTGCCATAAAAAACACATAGTCACACCATCATTTTTCCTCCAAACCACTTAGATCCTTGTTGCAGAGCTGTTTCATAAGGAAGAGAGAGTATATTTGCAAATATGAAGGATAAAACTTGAATCTCTAGTGCAAAATAAACACATAAAAACTGTTATATTATTGGTGCAAAAAGATATTAGAATCAGTTTAATATAAATCAGTTTTTTTATAAAAAGGTACAGGAGTTCGGAATATGTAGAAACATTCACAAAGATTTTAACTTTTCTATAATTACCTATGGAGTGCAACAAATAAAAATGTTGCCATAAATATCCCCTTTGCTGTAAACTAGTAAAACAGGTGAAAAAAGAAAAACAACGTTTTGCTTTTCTTTAAACAGCTGCTTTAATTATGCTCACTAACCTGGCCTGCCTTTTCTGTTGGCTCCTGGCTCTGGCAGTAGCTTGTAAAGTCAGAGCTCAACTGCAAAAACGTATTGCAGTTGAGTTCCTCGCATCATTTCTTTGTTATAGGTGACTGCGTGTCACAAATAGCCTACTATAATAAACTGGAGACCGTTTTTTATACAGGGATTGCAGAATTCCATGTAAAATAATTATAATAATGAGTACCCAGGCAATTACAAATAGGATTAGAGTGAGCACTAAATACGCGCCAACCTTTGTTAATATCACACCCCAAACCTCTTAGTCGAAACCCCTTAATTGCTTTGTGGTAAGTTGTCCTAAAGCTTCATGTATTAGTTCAAAATAGCTCAAATTAAGTAAAATGTCTTACATACCTGTAATGAGAGTAGACCTCACATTGGGTTCTCGTTTGACTGCATCTCTCCCAGGCAACTGGTTGACCTGCTTTTCTCAGGGCACGGCCAAGGTTGTTTAGCTTTGGGCCTGAAATTACAAAACATCCCAGCAAAACAGAATCACCATGATTGAAATCATTTCCCCGACTACAAAGCACAGCTCCTACGCATGCCCAGTACACTCACCAGGGGTTAAATTCATGTCACTTTGTAATGTAATGTAATGTAATGTAATGTAAGCACACATTTATATAGCGCTACTATCGCTCCAAGGAGCATCTTGGCGCTCAACACCCAACCCCGCTGGAATAGGTTGGTGGACAGAAGGCAATTTCACGGAAGGCAATTTCACGCATTACAAGCTTTACACTAATGCTCTACAAGCCGCGTTGGAGAGTGAGAAGATCCATGTCTTCAGTGCAGTTATTGATAAAATGTCCCAAAGTTTATCATCCTATAAGAAAACAAATTGAGAAAGTGAGAATTAGTCTTCCATTAGATTGCCAACAGCTACACCAATTATAGGAGCAACAGCTCCATAGTCCCTAGTAGGACTTGCTGCTGAATAGAAGGAACCTGGCAGCACAGCTAAACACTTTACGGTGGCACACACACCTTTGTCACTCGCCACACCTGCTCTCCGCCTTCCACATTCATGAAGAGAAGTGTATTCCTCCTCATTCTCCACTCTCAGCTGTACTAAATATCAAACAGATGAGTAAGTCTCAAAAGACAACAGTTCAGGTTGCACAATTTATAGCTCATTATAGCTCATTTCTTCATTTTGAATTGTAAGACAGATATCAAGGAATAGGAGGATCCACCTAAGATCAAACTGGAAGCTCTTATTCAAGAGCTCCACCTTTAAAAATAAAGGATCCTACAAGTAGGTATCCCTGAACGCCAGAATGATGTTGCTTCCACCCCAGTATTCTTTGCAGGTGACTTACTGGAGGGAGGAAAAGGGACTTTCAACGGGCCTTCCCCCTTTTATGAATTTGAGGATGACTGCTTCATAAGCTACAGTGGCTGCCAATCGAACATAGAGTGCAGTTTAAATGTCTCTGTATAGCCCATAAAGCCATCTATGGAGAAGCCCCTGATTACATTAAAGATCGTCTAAGGAAGTACACCCCGGGCAGAGCCTTGCGCTCTGGCAAAGCATGTAAACTAACTCAACCACGATTTAATCTTAAATCTAAGGGTGGTAGAGCTCTGTCGGTCCTCCTTCCGCAAATCTGGAATGAGCTACCTGCAACCTTGCAAGGGGAGCCAGCGTTACTGTCTTTCAGAAACGAGTTAAAGACCCACTTGTTTAAAAAGATAACTCCAACACTCTAACCGTCTGTTTGGTTGCGGATGGCCCTCCGGTTGCTGTATGTTGTGTACTATTTCTGTTAAAGCGCGTAGAGACCAGTGGTGATTTGGGCTATACAAAAACATAGTAACATAACATAACATAAAGAATGTTTCCATTACATCCAGGGCTTCTGATCCTAGGGTAACCATTGGGGCATACAGCAGTCTTGCGTAGCCTTAGTATTTAAATATTTCAGAGGCGTCCACCCTTGCGTCTATGCACATGATATGCGGCCACTGTATTCTTAGTGAGCCTTAATCCCCTCGTCTACCTTGTCCACATTATTTTTCTTCTGTCACACCTTATTTGTAAAGTCATTCAAAGAGGCTTGCACTTTCACTAGGCATGTCACCAACTCTTCAGATGCTTTTCTGTATTGTCCAGAGTTTTAACGAAGATGGGTGTCTGATACCCCTATCACCCTTCTCTTTCCGTTCTATTGTGTCTCCGACAGTTTTCTCTATTTCCCCTGACCCTTTCTTTTTTGCTGATTTATTTTGTGGCTAAAATAAGTCCATTTTGTAATTTTGGTACATTGTTTGCCATTCTGTACATGAACAGTCCTGTCATCAGCATAAGGCCATTCCCCGCAGGGTCAATTATGTTCTACTTGGTCTGAGAGAGTTTTGTATACCCTATTTGCCATAACAAGTCTACACGTGGAGGGTGGTGTGGTGGGGGTTCACAAGGTTCGGTCCAGCAATATAAAACAGGGCTACGAACAATGCTTTTATTAGCTCATTAGGAAGCATGTGGAAACCACTGTTTTTCTATATGTTCAATTCCACCACTCATAACTCGAACAAAATTAAATCTGCAAGCAGACCAGCGTGAACATGACAGCTGAAAATGGAAAAATCCTTGTCGGGCTAAAGCAACGTGATCAGCAGGAACTAGCACATGCAGACTTTTAGAATGCGCAAAATGAATTCAAAAGCTATATTAATACAGGCATGAATTCCAGGGGTGGCACATTTATTAAACAGTTAAAGCACTCACGTTCGTTCAGTGCTCAAACCTGGACTATGTGAAACTGCATCACGGTTTGTCGCACATTTACAAATATTGAAGCATATACAATGCGTCAGTGGTCGAAGTGGGAAAAAAAAGTAGGGGAACTGTGGGTGGAGAATCAGGGGGCGGGAATAACCGAAGATTGAATCAGTGGGCGGAGTCAGGGGTGTAGCTAAAAATAGCAAAACATACCAATTTTTAGTACGTTTAGCATTTTACTGACCAGTTACAGCTTATAACGTTATTTAATTAAAACAATGGATATGTTTATTTGAGGTTTAATTCAGGAAAAAGCAAACACTCATTGGGAATACAGGTTTATGTAAAGCGTGTGAAATATAAGCAGGAACAACATGTTACTTTAATGCTTTTACTCTCATTGTTCAGAAATCCATGATTATTTTTTGTCTCAAACATTGAGGTCATGAATACAGGGCTCCTCCTATACACATGTGTTAAGCAGGGCTCAGAAGAGAAAGGGACTCTTCAGGAGAATCTAGACTCACGGAAACCCACAAAGGCTCCTTCATATTCATGTCAGCCAGCTAGCTGCTCAATCATAATATAGCAAAAAGAACAACTAGTGGACAGAATGCAGAACAATATCATACATTCACCCCAGTGCAGAGATCAGGGCCTAAATCCATTGTTTCTTTTCTCACCATGCCAGTCCAGTTTGGACCCAGCCAAATGCAAATCAGTCTTGATCCTGCACCCAATGAGAACAGTCCAGCCCGAACTGCCAGGCCAGGTCCTCACTGGACTGGAAACAAGCATCCTAGGACCGGTTTCGGGCTTTCAGCCCTCATCAGCCAGGATAGCTTGATTCCAGTGATATGGAGAGCACAGGACTCATGTCTGAGCATACCTGTCCTACTCGGGGTGACAAATGCTAAAAGAACAATTGATGGACAGAATGCAGAACAATGTCATACATTCACCCCAGTTCAGAGATCTGGGCTTAAATCCATAGTTTTTTGCTCACCATGCCATTCCAGTTTGGACCCAGCCATATGCAAATCAGTCTTGATCCTGCGCCCAATGTGAACAGTCCAGCCCGAACTGCCACGCCATATGTATTCAAGTGTCCTTTCATTCGGGAAGTGAACACAAAGCAGTACCCACTGAACTATGCACATAACATATTGCTCTTTGATATGCATGGTACATATTCTTTGCAGCAGGCATATTACCCCTCTGCACTACCTTAGATGAGTAAAACAGCCACTAGACAAAACATGCTCCCATCTCTCTCCAGCAGGTACATTGATCACCAAAGTTATCTTGGCACTTGTATTGTTGACCGAAACCTGCTGAATATACAAAGAACTTTGCAGTGTTTTTAAAACTCCTGCACTTGTGCAAAACCGGACCTCCAAACTAAACTGGCCACCTACACTTCTAGTCGCCCTGGGAAATGCGTGCTCCTGCCCTTACCCTGCTCCTGTCCAGTCAGTACTCCTGCTCAAGCTCGATCAACACTCCTGCTTCGTCAATTCCCCTGCCCCCTCCCTTCTCCTGGCCCGTCACTTCTACTGGCCCGTCACTGCTCCTGCCCTGTTCACTACTCCTGCCCTGTTCACCTCTCCTGCACTGTTCACCGCTCCTGCACTGTTCACCGCTCCTGCCCTGTTCACCGCTCCTGCCCCGTTCACCGCTCCTGCTCCATTCACTGCTCCTGCCCCGTTCACTGCTCATGCCCCATTCACTGCTCCCGTCCTGTTCACTGCTCCTGTTCTCTTCACTGCTCCTGCCCCATTCACTGCTCCTGTCCTTTCACAGCTCTTGCCAGGTTACTGTTCTAGCTCATGCTCAGTCACCTCTCTTACTCCCCGTCACCTCTCCTGCCCGTCACCTGCCCTGCCCCGTCAACTCTCCTGACCCGTCACCTCTCCTGCCCTGTCATCTATCATGCCCAGTCATCTATAATGCTCGTCACTGCTCCTGCCCCGTCACTGCTCCTGCCTTATCACTGCTCCTGCCCCGTTCACTGCTCCTGCCCCGTTCACTGCTCCTGTCCTGTTCATTGCTCCTGCCCCATTCACTGCTTCTGTCCTTTCACAGCTCCTGTCCTTTTACCGCTCCTGTCCTTTCACTGCTCCTGTCCTTTCACCACTCCTGTCCTTTCACTGCTCCTGTCCTTTGACAGCTCATGCCCGGTTACTGCTCTAGCTCATGCCCCGTCACCTCTCCTTCCCTGTCATCTCCCTGCCCCGCCACCTCTCCTGCCCCGTCACCTCTCTTGCCCCGTCATCTATCTTGCCCCATCATCTATCATGCCCAGTCATCTCTCCTGCCCGGTCACCTCTCCTGCCCATCACCCAGCCATATGCAAATCAGTCTTGATCCTGCGCCCAATGTTAACAGTCCAGCCCGAACTGCCACGCCATATGTATTCAAGTGTCCTTTCATTCGGGAAGTGAACACAAAGCAGTACCCACTGAACTATGCACATAACATATTGCTCTTTGATATGCATGGTACATATTCTTTGCAGCAGGCATATTACCCCTCTTCACTACCTTAGATGAGTAAAACAGACACTAGACAAAACATGCTCCCATCTCTCTCCAGCAGGTACATTGATCACCAAAGTTATCTTGGCACTTGTATTGTTGACCGAAACCTGCTGAATATACAAAGAACTTTGCAGTGTTTTTAAAACTCCTTCACTTGTGCAAAACCGGACCTCCAAACTAAACTGGCCCCCTACACTTCTAGTCGCCCTGGGAAATGCGTGCTCCTGCCCTTACCCTGCTCCTGTCCAGTCAGTACTCCTGCTCAAGCTCGATCAACACTCCTGCTTCGTCAATTCCCCTGCCCCCTCCCTTCTCCTGGCCCGTCACTTCTACTGGCCCGTCACTGCTCCTGCCCTGTTCACTGCTCCTGCCCTGTTCACCGCTCCTGCACTGTTCACCGCTCCTGCACTGTTCACCGCTCCTGCCCTGTTCACCGCTCCTGCCCTGTTCACCGCTCCTGCCCCGTTCACCGCTCCTGCTCCATTCACTGCTCCTGCCCCGTTCACTGCTCATGCCCCATTCACTGCTCCCGTCCTGTTCACTGCTCCTGTTCTGTTCACTGCTCCTGCCCCGTTCACTGCTCCTGTCCTTTCACAGCTCTTGCCCGGTTACTGCTCTAGCTCATGCCCAGTCACCTCTCTTGCCCCGTCACCTCTCCTGCCCGCCACCTCCCCTGCCCCGTCAACTCTCCTGACCCGTCACCTCTCCTGCCCTGTCATCTATCATGCCCAGTCATCTATAATGCCCGTCACTGCTCCTGCCCCGTCACTGCTCCTGCCTCATCACTGCTCCTGCCCCGTTCACTGCTCCTGCCCTGTTCAGTGCTCCTGTCCTGTTCATTGCTCCTGCCCCATTCACTGCTTCTGTCCTTTCACCGCTCCTGTCCATTTACCACTCCTGTCCTTTCACTGCTCCTGTCCTTTGACAGCTCATGCCTGGTTACTGCTCTAGCTCATGCCCCGTCACCTCTCCTTCCCTGTCACCTCCCTGCCCCGCCACCTCTCCTGCCCCGTCACCTCTCTTGCCCCGTCATCTATCTTGCCCCATCATCTATCATGCCCAGTCATCTCTCCTGCCCCGTCACCTCTCCTGCCCCATCACCTCTCCTGCCCCGTCACATCTCCTGCCCCATCACCTCATCTGCCCCGTCACCTCTCCTGCCCCGTCACCTCTCCTGCCCCATCACCTCTCCTGCCCCGTCACTTCTCCTGCCCCGTCACCTCTCCTGCCCCGTCACCTCTCCTGCCCCGTCACCTCTCCTGCTCCTTCACCTCTCCTGCCCCATCACCTCTCCTGCCCCGTCACCTCTCCTGCCCAGTCACCTCTCCTGCCCATCACATCACCTGCCTGTCATGTCACCTACGTGTCATGTCACCTGCCCAGTCACTTCTTGTGCCCGGTCACCTCTTCTGCCCTGTTGCCTCTCCTTCCACGTCTCCTCTCCTGCCCTGTTGCCTCTCCTGCCCCATCACTGCTCCTGCCCCGTCACTGCTCCTGCCTCGTTCACTGCTCCTGCCCCATTCACTGCTCCTGCCCCGTTCACTGCTCTTGCCCCATCACTGCTCCTGCCCCGTCACTGCTCCTGCCTCGTTCACGGCTCCTGCCCTGTTCACTGCTCCTGCCCCGTTCACTGCTCCTGCCCCGTTCACTACCCCTGCCCCGTTCACTGCTCCTGTCCTTTCACCGCTCCTTTCCTTTCAGCGCTCATTCCCATTTACTGCTCTAGCTCATGCCGCATCACCTCTCCTGCCCAGTCACCTCTCCTGCCCTGTCACCTCTCCTGCCTGTCACCTCCCATGCATGTCATCTCCCCTGCCCTGTCACCTCTCCTGCCCCGTCACCTCCCCTGCCCCATCACCTCCCCTGCCCGTCACCTCCCCTCCGCCGTCACCTCCCATCCCCCATCACCTCTCCTGCCCTGTCACCTCCCCTGCCCCGTCACCTCCCCTGCCCATCACCTCTCCTGCCCCGTCCCTTCGCCTGCCCGGTCACCTCTCCTGCCCTGTTGCCTCTCCTTCCTTGTCTCCTCTCCTGCCCTGTTGCCTATCCTGCCCCATCACTGCTCCTGCCCTGTTCACTGCTCCAGCCCAATCACTGCCCCTGCCCCGTTCACTGCTCCTGCCCTGTTCACTGCTCCTGCCCCGCTCACTGCTCCTGCCCATTCACTGCCCCTGCCCCGTTCACTGCTCCTGTCTTTTCACTGCTCCTGTCCTTTCACCGCTCCTGTCCTTTTACCGCTCCTGTCCTTTCACTGCTCCTGTCCTTTCACCACTCCTGTCCTTTCACTGCTCCTGTCCTTTCACCGCTCATGCCCGGTTACTGCTCTAGCTCATGCCCCGTCACCTCTCCTGCCCTGTCACCTCCCTGCCCCGCCACCTCTCTTGCCCCATCAACTCTCTTGCCCCGTCATCTATCTTGCCCCATCATCTATCATGCCCAGTCATCTCTCCTGCCCTGTCACCTCTCCTGCCCCATCACCTTTCCTGCCCCGTCACTTCTCCTGCCCCATCACCTCACCTGCCCCGTCACCTCTCCTGCCCCGTCACCTCTCCTGCCCCATCACCTCTCCTGCCCCGTCAGTTCTCCTGCCCTGTCACTCCTCCTGCCCCGTCACCTCTCCTGCCCCGTCACCTCTCCTGCCCCGTCACCTCTCCTACTCCGTCACCTCTCCTGCCCCGTCACCTCTCCTACCCAGTCACCTCTCCTGCCCATCACATCACCTGCCTGTCATGTCACCTACGTGTCCTGTCACCTGCCCAGTCACTTCATGTGCCCGGTCACCTCTCCTGCCCTGTTGCCTCTCCTTCCACGTCTCCTCTCCTGCCCTGTCGCCTCTCTTGCCCCATCACTGCTCCTGCCCCGTCACTGCTCCTGCCTCGTTCACTGCTCCTGCCCCGTTCACTGCTCCTGCCTTGTTCACTGCTCCTGCCCCATTCACTGCTCCTGCCCCGTTCACTGCTCCTGCCCCATCACTGCTCCTGCCCCGTCACTGCTCCTGCCTCGTTCACGGCTCCTGCCCTGTTCACTGCTCCTGCCCCGTTCACTGCTCCTGCCCCGTTCACTACCCCTGCCCCGTTCACTGCTCCTGTCCTTTCACCGCTCCTTTCCTTTCAGCGCTCATTCCCATTTACTGCTCTAGCTCATGCCGCATCACCTCTCCTGCCCGGTCACCTCTCCTGCCCTGTCACCTCTCCTGCCTGTCACCTCCCCTGCCCGTCATCTCCCCTGCCCCGTCACCTCTCCTGCCCCGTCACCTCCCCTGCCCCATCACCTCCCCTGCCCCATCACCTCCCCTGCCTCGTCACCTCCCCTCCCCGTCACCTCCCATCCCCCATCACCTCTCCTGCCCTGTCACCTCCCCTGCCCCGTCACCTCCCCTGCCCATCACCTCTCCTGCCCGGTCACCTCTCCTGCCCTGTTGCCTCTCCTTCCACGTCTCCTCTCCTGCCCTGTTGCCTATCCTGCCCCATCACTGCTCCTGCCCCATCACTGCTCCTGCCTCGTTCACTGCTCCTGCCCCGCTCACCGCTCCTGCCTCGTTCACTGCTCCTGACCCGTTCCCTGCTCCTGCCCTGTTCACTGCTCCAGCCCAATCACTGCTCCTGCCCCATCACTGCTCCTGCCTCGTTCACTGCTCCTGCCCCGTTCACTGCTCCTGCCCCGTTCACTGCTCCTGCCCATTCACTGCCCCTGCCCCGTTTACTGCTCCTGTCCTTTCACTGCTCCTGTCCTTTCACCGCTCCTTTCCTTTCAGCGCTCATTCCCGGTTACTGCTCTAGCTCATGCCGCATCACCTCTCCTGCCCTGTCACTTCTCCTGCCCTGTCAACTCTCCTGCCCGTCACCTCCCCTGCTCGTCACCTCCCCTGCTCCGTCACCTCCCCTGCCCCATCACCTCCCCTGCCCCATCACCACCCCTGCCCATCACCTCCCCTCCCCGTCACCTCCCCTCCCCCGTCACCTCTCCTGCCCCATCACCTCCCCTGCCCCGTCACCTCCCGTGCCCCATCACCTCTCCTGCCCCGTCACCTATCCTGCCCCGTCACCTCTCCTGCCCCGTCACTTCTCTTGCCCGGTCAACTCTCCTTCCCTGTTGCCTCTCCTTCTATGTCTCCTCTCCTGCCCTGTCGCCTCTCCTGCCCATCACTTCTCCTGCCCAGTCACTTCTCCTGCCCAGTCACTTCTCCTGCCCTGTCACTGCTTCTGCCCCGTTACTGCTCCTGCCCCGTTCACTCCTCCTGCCTCGTTCACTGCTCCTGTCCTGTTCACTGTTCCTGTCCTGTTCACTGCTCCTGTCCTGTTCACTGCTCCTGCCCCGTTCACCGCTCCTGTCCTTTCACTGCTCCTGTCCTTTCACTGCTCATGCCCGGTTACTGCTCTAGCTCATGCCCCGTCACCTCTCCTGCCCGTCACCTCTCCTGCCCGTCACCTCCCCTGCCCCGTCACCTCTCCTGCCCCGTCACCTCTCCTGCCCTGTCATCTATCATGCCCCATCACCTCTCCTGCCCTGTCACCTCCCCTGCCCCGTCACTTCTCCTGACCCGTCACTTCTCCTGCCCCGTCACCTCTCCTGCCCTAGTACCTCTCCTTTCCTGTCGCCTCTTCTGTCGGTCCCTGCTCCTGCCCAGTTCACTGCACTCTGTGTACAACATTGACATAGGTGTCAAGTTCCCCACAGTACTCTGCTTGGGGAAAGCTCCTTTCTAATCACCAACTCCGATCTCACGGGCACTTGATATGCTAAAGGCAGAGGGCGGGCGCATTGTCATTCGAAAGGGGATAATCAGCCCCAATCAGAATGACAATGGGCCTTCCCTCAGTCTGTGAGAGCTCAGGGAGGGGCTGATGCAGCCTCTGGAGTTCAACAGAGAAGTGCGAGCAGCCCCTGGAATCTGAATGAAAAAAGGTTTCGTTTTTAAGTTGGACTATTCTTGCCATCCCGGGACGCTTTTTTGAAAGTAAGAAGTAGGGGAACGGACTGAAAGAATTTTTAGAAGTAGGGGCACGCCGTGCCCTTCCGTTCCCGCCCACTTCTACCACTGCAATGCGTGCTTACACAATACACCCTTTCATGTGCAATAATTGTCACTCAACGTGTTCCCCACCTAGTGAACAGATATTCACTCAACAGGGTTATTACTAATATTCACTAATCTATATACACAGTGTGTGTTAAATCATATCTAAAATATATGGGCTTGGCATTTTTCAGGCACTAAAAATGTTCACTGAGCTGCAAATCACGTGATTGAGACACATTTTTTTTCTTTTTTCTTGCAGTTTTATGCAACGCGAACTCGTCCCGAACGTATCATAGCGCTTTACATGAGCACCAGTTGCATTACAGACGGACATATTAATTTTTAGGCACGAGGAAATCAAGTTTTTTGCGCAGACTCACAGGATGCTTGAGCCTGCTGCCAGACGCGAACCATTGAACACCGAGTTGTGTTTCGCCTTCAAGCTTGTTCATCCTTGTTTGAAGTACAGCTATTTGCAGAAGCGCTCACAAGCGTATTAGTGTCTTCGATCATCGATTGTTGCCAGTATTTTGCTTCTGCTGAGCTATTCCAGGTACCATATACTTTTCAAAAAAGTAGAATCTTCACTAAACGTAGTGTTAGAGATAGTCCAGATATTAACTGTGTGTCTTGTTTCAGTATCTGCATTAAATTATTTGTCAAGCTTTGTACACACAAGCGTGCTAATTTTCAGCCAATTACACAAAAATATGGTTGCCGTTTGTGCTCGTGGTGGTGGTAACTCAGAACCACAGTTCTGAATTTGTTCATTCACAGTTGCTAAATAACTTAACCCTGCCCTTAAAAAGCAGTAAGCTTTTTCAAAACAAATGACATAGAACCTGTTAGACCTGACATCATTGGCAGGAGTCTCCCTTCCATTTTGACAGATTACCTCCTTTGTTTTCTAATGTTTTTGCTTTGGGCACTGTGCCACTGCTATTTAGTGCCACAGTGCAAGTGCTCCCTATGTTAAATTATTGTACTAATTGCTAATTCCATGATTGGGTTATTTGATTTACCTGTCAGCCCCTAGTACAGTACACCATGTGTGCCCAGGGTTTGTAAATCAAATGCTGCTGGTGGGCTTGCAGCACTGGTTGTGCCACCCACAGAAGCAGCTTGTAAAGTGTGTCCCAGGCCTGCCATTTCAAGGACTGTGTGCAGTCTAGTACTGCCATGTCAACTTGGCAAGTGCACCCACTTGCCAGCCCCTAAACCTTCCCCTTGCTTCATATTAGACACCCCTATGGTAGGCCCAATGGCAGGGTGTATTGTAAGTATAAGGTAGGACATGCTCATGTATGTGTAGCATGTCCTAATAGTGAATTACAGCCATTTTCGGTTTTCACTATTGAAGGCTACCTGTTCTCCATAGGCTAGAATGGACAGTTAGATTATTACACTCTTATAATCCTAACCGACTCATGGAACATGGTAGAAATTCGAATTTAGTATGCCTGAACTCAGAATAATAAAATACATCTTTTAGTAAAGTTGGTTTTAATATTCTGTGTTTGAAAATACAAATTTTAGAAAGTAGGGGGCATATTACCGAGCAATAGTGATAATTATCGCTATTGCTTGGTTAGCGTGAAAAAATTATCGCCGAGCTGCGGCGATTTTTTCGCAGATAAACCTTGATATTACCAAGGTTTATCGCAAATGCGATAAAAATCAGCCGCAATGCATGAATATCGCTGAAAGTCCGCGTTATTCATGCATTAGCGAGCTAATGCTCTTAGCCATGTTATCCACCTCCCATTGGATAACATGGCTAAGAACTGCTCAGAGCAGGTGTTAGCTTTTGGAGATATTCACTCTTAGCGCGAATATCTCCAAAAGTTGGTAATAGGAGATAGCGATGTTAGCGACTGTTTCCAGTCGCTAACATCTGGGCACGCCCACTTTGCATGTCATTAGTGATAAATATCACTGGCATGCAAAGTGGGGCCCAAGATGGTCGCTATCTCCTACTAGCTGTCGCTAACTGGTGTTAGCAACAGCTAGGTAATAAGGAGATAATTTTATCTCCACTTTCTTGGCTTTTAAAGCCAAAAAAGCGGAGATAAACCCCCTTGATAATATGCCCCTAGATATTTTCTTGCCTAACTGTCCAGGCCTGCCTCTGCTATGTTGTGTATTCCTTGTCTGAGTTTGTGAGTGACAGGACTGGGGGATTCCAGGAGACAGGCTGGGGCAGCCCAGTGGTGAATAGAGAGATCTGCATCTAGATGGGAGGGAGAAGTTATACCTGGGACCTGAATAGGGCTGGGCCTTCCCTCTACAATGCTGGCTCCACCTCCTGTGGTCTGTCTGATGTCTCTGCCCTGCACTGTGAAAGAAGAGGAGGAATCATGCCAATAAAGTGCTCAGGAACTGGTTTGGACTAGGCAGAGGCCTCTCTGCCTTCAGAGAACAAAGGAGTTTGGGGTATAAATATTGGGACCAAGTCCCAAGAACTTTAGATCACTTCTGGAACAAGAAACCTTTTGCCAAGGAGAAGAACCAAGGAAGCTGCAGGAGTTTTACTGATCCTCTGACAGTGTGCTGTTTGCTGGGTTGACCTGCAGTGGTTGCTTCACTGCCAAGGAAAGGAGAAGGAACTTTTTAAGGACTTTCATCATCTTCAGAATATTCTCCAAGGGCTTGAACTGTGCTTGCCAGCCTGCTGAAGTCTCAGGGACAGAAGACTTCATCTCCAGTTCCCCTCTGAATTTCCTTGCTGGAAATTCTGACTCCAGACATTTGCGTGTCGCTGGGAGCTGGAAGGGCGATGCATCGAAAGGAAGCGTGTCGCCGCCGCAGCTAAAATCACCGCATCGCCGGAGAAGCGAGCCTTCGCTGCATCTCACTGGAGGCGTGTGTTCATTGAAACTGCCTGCTGTCGCATCACCAGAGAAGCACGATGCCATCGAGAGAGTCGCCATCCCATCACCGGAGAAGCGTGTCGCTGGGCATGTCGCGGCTCCAAAGTACAGAGTCCTCGCACGGCTGCCAGAGCATCTACGCATCCTCATTGCATCGTTGCTTCAAGGGCACCATCTTCTCGCATCGCAACCGGATCATTGCATTTCATCAAGGTGCCATAATGCGCACCGCAACGGGCCGGCAGGCCGAGAATCTACGCATCACCTCCGCACCAGTAAGGATTACGACACATCCCCTACTCTGTGCAAGCATTGAGGTACGAGGCATCATTTCCCCCGGATCATGGAACCGACGCATCTCTCCTTTGCAAGCCTTTTGTTTACTTTGCATTACGCATCCAGGTACTTGGTGAGAACTTTGTCGTATTTATCATCAACTTGAACTAAGTAACTTTGATCATCTTTAAAGCAATCTTAAGTGTAGTATTGTGGATTTTTGTCGTTTGTGGTCTTGTGTTAAGTCTATATAAAGAATACTTATTTTTATAAAACCTGTGTTGTATCCATCTGTAGTGTTTTCACTGTATTACTGTGTATATTCACAAAAGCTTAACACACTGCCTCTGAGATAAGCCTGTATGCTCGTGCCAAGATACCAAGGGGGTGACCTCCCAGACCCCCCCTCGCTTCAGTGAAGCCGTAGCCGACATCATTGCTCACCACACTCTCGCCTCAAAGTACTACATTCTACTCGGTGACCTCAATTTCCACCTATACCACCTGGCCGACCACAACACCCCATCCCTACTGGAGAACAACTTTGACACCATCGGACTCAAACAACTGGTCACAGCGTCAACCCACTCAGCAGGACACATGCTCAACCCCATCTTCACACCTCTGAGCCACATTGGACCAGCCACCATTAAGTCCACTTCTCTTTCATCCAAACCCACTGTACGCCACCACACCCACTTCGCAGAAGCTGGAACAAGGTCACCGAAGACCAGCTCACCACCTCCCTCAGCAAAACTCCACCACCAACGTCCACGGTTGCCAACACCTCAGCGGGTAACCTCCACCACTGTATCTCCAACAGCGCTAACACACTGGCTCCCCTCAGGGAGCATTCAGGTAGGCAGCCCTACTAGAAAGCAAGCTGGTTCTCCCCCACACTCAAAGAGTCCAGGAGCACCGCCAGATGGCTCGAGAAAAGATGGAGGAGCAGCAAGATTGTGGCAGAGAACAGCAAATAACTTTTTGCTAAGGTCAAACAATTCACCAAACCGAGCAAAGAGACAGAGTACATCCCCACCTCTCAAGACCTTTGCGACAACCTCGCTGCCTTCTTCTACCGCAAGATCAAGGAGATCTACAACAGCTTTCCAACCCAAGGCCCACACACCCCACCCACAACCACAGCACACAATGGCTCCAGACCCTAGTGAACCTTGCCCAAGTGGACAACCCCCACCTCTGATGATACCCTCAGGATCATGAAGAGCATCCACTCCGGAGCCTCCTCGGATCCCTGCCCTCACCACATCTTCAGCAGAGCCTGCACCTCCATTGCACCTGAATTCTGCTGCACCATCAACTGCTCCTTCGAGTCCGCCACCTTCCCTGAAGAGTGGAAACACGCAGAGATCAACACCCTACTGAAGAAATCCTCAGCCGACCGATGGACCTCAGAATCTACAGACCAATCTCTCTGCTCTCCTTCCCAGCCAATGTCATCAAGAAAGCCATCAACAAAAAGTTCTCCAAGTTCATCAAAAGGAACCACATTCTGTAACTCTCCCAATTGGGCTTCAAAAGGAACCACAAGACCGAGACTGCTCTCCTCGCCACTACAGATGACATCCGCACCCTCCTCGTCTGAGGCGAGACTGCCGCCCTATCCTCCTGGACCGCTCATCCACCTTCACCACCACCTGCTACCACACCCTCTGTGCAAGACTCCATGACAAAACCCTAGAACTGATCCTCTCCTTCCTCACCGGCCAAACACAGAGAGTCAGACTTCCACCGTTCAACTCAGACCCCACAGAGATTGGCTGTGGAGTGCCTCAGGGATCCTCCCTGAGCCCCAACCTCTTCAACATCTACATGGCCCCACTTGCAGCCATAATCAGAAGCTATGGACTAAACATTGCCTCGTACACTGACAACACCGACCTGATTCTCACCCTAACAGATAAACTCACAGGCACCAAGAGGAACTTCCACAACCGGATGAGGTAGTCACCTCCTGGATGAAGAACAGTTGCCTCAAGTTCAACTCAGACAAGATTGAAGTCCTAATCTTGGTCTCCACCCCCTCCACTTGGGACGCTCCAGGTGGCCAGGTAGTACACAGAACCTCCTTACACATCCACAGACCTCTCACAAAACATCAGAATCATCCTGACTCCTTGCTCTCAATGAACTGCCAAATCAATGCTGTCTCATCCTCCTCCTTCCACACTCCAACTGCTTCATAAGATCTTCAAATGGATCCCAACCAAGTCCAGAAAAACAGTCACCAATGCGCTCGTCAGCAGCATACTCAACTACAGCAACACACTCTAGGCTGGCACCATCTAGAAACTCCTAAAGAAACTGCAGAACATCCAGAATGCCTCAGCCAGACTCATCCTGAACATCCCATGCCACAGCCACATCACCAGACACCTGAGAGGCCTTCACTGACTACCTATCAACAAAATAATTACCTTCAAGCCCCTCGCGCACACCTACAAAGCCCACATACAATGTTAGACCTGCATACCTCAACCACTGCCTCTCCTTCTACACTCCCACCAGACATCTCTGCTCTGTCCAAGTGACCCTGGCCACCATCCCACGGATCTGCAAGGCCACAGTCGGAGGAAGATCCTTCTCATACCTCGCTGCGAAGAACTGGAACTCATTGCCTCTGCACCTCAGGTAGTCACATTTGCTGCTGCAATTCAGGAAGTATCTCAAGACCTAGCTCTTCCACTGAACCGCAGATCTTCCCCACACCCTCTCAGCATGTTAAGTCCCTAACAGGTGAGTAGTTGCGCTTTGAAAGAAATCTGACTGATTGATTGATTTCAATAATAGTTTGTTTTGCTGGCATAAATAATGGCCATTTGTTGTTTTGAAAATGTTGGATTGCATTCTGAATGTAGTGCAATTTGTTAAAAATCAACAAAGTTCCTAATAGGCTACTGAATTATGCTGTAGTTTATATAGACTGATTATCTACTAAACATTGTAGACTAAATGGAGTTCGCCATCGAAAATACATAGTAGCATTTCTTAGGATTTTATACTTCCTTTAGTTCTGAACACCCTTCTAATGTTAGTGTTTTCAATAGTACATTTGTAAATGACCACATGGATAAGCAAAGTCATACAAGGCTTTTATATGGCAACACTGGTATTAACTCGCACTCTTGGAATGAGATCAAAGAATGCGTAATGTCTCATTTACTTACAACCCTTTGTTTAGAATCCATACCATCAGGCTGAAATATGATCGTGTAATAGGCAAATTTCTGTGGTACTCCGTGAGACAAGTACCTGTAAAGTGCAATGAAATGCAAATATTTATTTTCTCTACTCTCTTTTTTATGACTCTAAATGTTTCTTTCAAAACTTTAAATAATAGTGTTTATTTCCAAGACCATGGGCCAGATGTAGGTAGCCCTTTACCGGTCGGAAACGGCCGAAAATACCGATTTTCATCCGTTTCCGACCGGTAAAGGGCTATGGAGATGTAGGGGCTTTAAAAACAAACATTTTCGGTAATTTTACCGAATCAGTAATTTTACCGATTCGGTAAAGTTAGAGAGTCGGTAAATTTACCGATTCTGTACATTTTACTGATTCGGTAAATTTACCATTCGGTAAAAATACCGAAAATGTATTTTGTGATGCAGGTAGCACTTCTAACAGTGCTACAGGGCCTTTAGAATTCGGTATTTACCATGCAATACAAGTGCATGGTAAATTACGAATTCCTGTCTACATGCACATCTGTGCATGTGCACCTGTGCCATGTGGCACACAGACATGCCCTAAGGGCATGTATGTGTGCCACATGGCACAAAAGCCAGTTACAGGGGTGCAACAGGGTGTCAAAGTGACACCCTGTCCCCCTTAGCAATTCGGTATTTTTACCGATTCGGTAAATACCGAATCGGTATTTGCTATTGAATCCTATGGGCTTGAAGGCCCATAGGATTCAATAGCAAATACCGATTCGGTTTTTACCGAATTGGTAAATACCAAATCTTACCGATTCAGTAAAAAATACCGAATTTTTACCTACATCTCATTTACAGATTCATAAATACCGAATCGGTAAAATTCGGTATTTATGAATCGGTAAATGAGATTTACCTACATCTGGCCCCAAATCTTATAGAAATTTAAAAGGATTTAAATGAATTTTATAGCGCAAAGGAACACCTTTAAATTTGACAGCATCCTTACATCATTACAATCAGCCGCAATTGAAATGCAAAACTGAACTACATAGTAAATCATAATAAAAAAATAATACTGCATTTATAATGAAGTGCAAAAACCAAAGTGCTATCAGTCAGCTATTGGACATAAAAACAATTTCAACCTTAGAAGACAGTATGATCCCTCTGGCGGCATTTACTACAAAAATGATGCTCAGTGGAATGTCTTCAGACTTCTGGATGATCTTGAGCTGCTTAACATATTAACTACTTAAAAACCATCAAATCACCTCAACGATCCTCTGCCCACCAAACTCTTTAAAGAGCTGACTTCACAAATTTTTCAACTCTGGTCGAAAATTTTACATGATTTCCCTCACGCAAGGCCTCATTTCAAATTGTCTCAAGATGGGTCAAGGCATCCCCATGCCAAAGAAACCTAAGGTAGATTTATCTGAGCCTAACAACTACAGACCTATTTCCACTGTCAAGACTCTATCCAAACCTCTCGAGAAATATGTTCATACTCAACTCTGTAATCACATTGATCATTTTCACTCCTCGACCAAGTCCAGTCTGGCTTTAGATCGGGTCACAGTACAGAAACCGCCTTAACTCAGATTGTAGACGATACCCTAAGACTTCTATACCAGAATGAACCATGCCTACTTATACTATTGGATTTCTCCTCAGCATTTGATACGGTCAAACACGACAAACTAATGAACTTACTTGAAACAAGGATGGGGTTATCAGGTATAGTGTTAAATTGGTATATCTTGTTCCTTTACAGGAGAACTCAAAGATTCAAAGTAAACAATGACTTTCACAACAGTATTCCTGTCTCAATTGGAGTCTCACAAGGATCCGCACTGTCTCCTACTCTCTTCAACATGGATCTGGAACCCCTCACCGAAATTCTGAAACAATCTAACATTCATTAACAAATGTATGCGGATGATACCCAACTGTATATGAGTTTCTTTTCTCTGGAAGACATTGCTACTCGCAATCTTGCTCTTTTAAAAACCCAACCAAAGGTTATCGCTCAACCACCTTTTGCTAAATTCTCTCAAAGCAGAATTCCTCTTGCTCGCCCCAAACAATCATACTGCACCCATTTAGGACTGGCTCAAACAGCCTACAGCCCTCAACTTCACCCCACATGCAGTTAACTTTACTAGATCATTAGGCCCAATTCTGGACAAATCCTTAAATATGCAGGCTCACATCAGTGCTACAAAAAGAGTAGCCAATTACCAACTCTTCACATTAAGGAAAATCTAAAAGTTCCTACTACCCTCTGACCTCCAACAAACTGTCCAGTCCCTGGTGATCTCCAACTTAGAATACGGAATTGTGACCTTGGATGGACTCCGCTAGTCCAACTTGGCACCTTTAAGAGCCACTCTGAACTCTGCTGCCAGACTCATCACCGGCTCAAGAAAGTGTGACCACATCACACCTGATCTACGCCACCTGAATTTGCTGTCCATTGATGCAAGAATCAAATATAAGATAGCTTGCTTGACTCTCAACGCACTCCACCATAACACTCCCTCATACCGAGCAAATAAGCTGGAACTATCGGGTGTGAATCAGGCTCTAAGAAGTACAAACACTTTCCTGCTAAAAGCCCCACAGTTCAAAAAGAAGAGAACTTACAACTGTGGTTTCTCCAGTCTTGCTATGAGAATATGGAACGCTCTCCCGCCACAAATCAGAACAATCCCTTCATCCTACTCTTTAAAAATGAAGTCAAATGCCTGATCATAAATAGCAACTGAAGACAATAGTTCTGTAACTTCTTAAACTTTTTAAATGAGCCTTTATCCTTGTCCTCGCCTACCTCGACGCAATCTGCTTACTGTTCAAAATGCTGATGGTCATATCCATTTGCCTTTTAGAGTTTTAATGTTTTTGCATAGTTTTCAATGGCTTTCTGCCTGCTAAAGTTCAACCAGCAGTAGTCGTTGTACATTGCTCTGGTACCGACCAGGTCAGTAATCTTATGCTCGATCATGAATAGATAGACTTGTAGGCCATTAGCTCTGTAACATCATTTAGAATTTGAAATGACCTCACAACTTATGTCCTACCTGACCTTCGTTGCAAGTTACCTTTTGCGCAACACACTGATGTTTATCTGCCGTTGTCTGTAACCTGCTTTAACTGTTTTTACGTTGGTTTCAATTACACCTTCCCTGTCTAGCCTAACAAGCGGGCAATGATGTACAGCTCTCTGATACCCTGTTGGGTAATGTTCACACTTTATAAAACTTTTCAAATAAATAGAAAGCAGTTTATTTTCTGAGGAGAGTAACACCCCACACATTACATGAAGACATTTCCGTATGTGACATTCTTTCAAAGAAGTGTTATGATACATTTCAAGTGTAATCAAATTCCCAACAAATCCATTCAAGTTAAAATATACTTGAAACAGTACCCTTTATTTTTCTTAGGATACTAGTGCCCCACATTGTACATTAGTACATTTGAACAAAACACTCAACTTCATCAAAAATAAAGTTTGCAGGGCCTCCACTTTCAATAAAATCCCTAGTCTTAAATATTGAGACTTACATATTTTCCTCCTTCTTCCAGGAGAAACTCACTGACCAGGAAAAGACTGATTGTATTAAATTTGAATCCTAAGGAACATGGACAGTAGCCCTCACTATATTTTATTTTTGTCTCATTTGTCCTTTTATCCTCCACACTGGGATTATACCTATTGTGACTCTCGTGGAAATATTGTACAGATGTTTATTAAGGAGATTATATATATACTTGAAACGTTCTTTAGAGACGAGTCAAGAAAGTATTTTCAATATAGATGGTTCAAAATGAAGACATACTCTATCTTGGTGAGATGTAACTACCGTCATTTTATATTTAAATGATTTTGCTTTTGGCAAAGTAATTGAATCTTCAAGGTGCAAGGTATTTATATGCAGACTAGGCGTAGCCAAATATAAAGTAATACGCTGGGAAAAAGAATCATGACATTTTACTATAGCCTACCAATCTATGTTAGAATGTTCCAGGGTTTTATGTGCATGAACCAAAGACACCGGGCCAAATTGAAAGAAAACCGATGAAGTTAGACCTAGCTTCATCCTTAATGCAGGGGTCATTGCATTAGGGGGTAGAGCAAAGTATTTTAAGCATACATTCTGACAATGCAACTTCTGAAACTGAGTGCATCTCTTTCAGTAAGTATTCAAAGATCACCATCTAGAATTCTAAATGAACTTTGATAAATATACTGCTAATTTCAATTTCTGCAATGTGCCTAACTGTTTCTCTTGCTAAATATGGAGATTTCTGCATTATTACCATTACTGCAATGTAATCAAATTGTATTTATACCTATTTGATTTTTCTTAGCCTATAAAAAACACACATTTATATTTTCAGTAAAAAGCACAACGTCTTGTGAAATCCCATCAAATGAATGATCATGAGTCCACATTTTTATCATTTACCCTCGCTACATGTTGCGACGTCAATTACCGTCCCTAGTGTCCACTTTGTTGCCAAGCAAGCCTGCATCTCCTTTGACAAATCATTGGTGCCCCATTTCGGTATACATTTCAAATGCATTTTTATTTAAATTAATCTATTATTATGTGCAAAGCACCACTTGCTAATAATACCCCCCAAAAATGTGATGCTCCTAAATGCCAGCCTCATTTCCAATTATGTGATTGTGAGTAATTCTTGCATGAAGACAGTGAAAAATTAACATATTTATTATTAGAAAAATCAAAGCTTCTAGTTTTTTTTATAGTCTCATTTAAAACGGAAAGTCCCATGGATAATAACACACTAGATATAAAGTGTCTATGTCTTGGGCCACCCATGCTTCTTTTCCTGAAATCCCCCTTTACAGAAATTGTTGGAAATTTAAAAGTAAGTGAGATGGTTTTATGGACTCTATTAAACTATCCTAGCTTGGAGCACAACGGTGTTCCCATTGCAAATAAGGAAACACCAGCCTATGAGTTTCTGATATATGTAGCAATCAGATTTCATGCATATTGTAACAGTATATATCTTAGTAGTTTACGGTGTGCAAATACTTATGAGCGTCATATATAGAAGCATACAATTATAGATAATTCAAGAGATCCTTAATGATATCTATAAAGTATTTTCTAGTAAAAAGTCCTAGTTGGATGATGTCATCAAGGCTGTCACAAAACGTCTAAGCCAACTGCACTGTTTCTGTCGACTTTTAGTTAGATATTCCAGTCCCTATCATTGGCCACCCTATTGCAGTAGTTTTCTTGTCAAATTGGCACACTCCTTGTTGACCACCCACCTGGCGATAACCTACTATTCACTGAACACCTGATGAACCTAATCACATCACTCACTGGTCGACGAAATACACAAATTTTCCTTGGTGACTTTAACCTCGACTGGAATGACCTTGGTGACATAGTGGTCAACAGCCTCAAAAACCTCCGCAACGCCTTAGACTTCATCCAATTATGCACTAGTCCTACACACAACAAAGGCGCACTCTTGGACTTATTAATCTCTAAGATTGATTCCACCCATCTTGAATCGATCCTCCCTTGCGACTGGTCTGATCATCACATCATCACCTTCTTCATCACTGAAACAATTAGGCTGACCCCTGCCCAAACTACAAAACCTAAGGTTTGGAAAAGGGACTGGAAAAAGCTCAACACAAACACTTTACCCGCCTCTAGCAAGAATCTACTTCTATCCCCTGCTGGAACTTCTAACGTAACCAACCTCACCACCCACTACCTAAATTCCATGACCACGATAATTACCGAATTTGCTCCCCTGCAACTAAAGAGAGTCTCCACGAAAGACTCTAAACCTTGGTTCAACGGTCTCCTTAACGAGGACAGATGTTCTATCAGAACTGCCGAAAGCAACTGGAGATCAGTACCATCCGCCAAGCACCTCCTGACTCTGAAAATAAAGAGAAATGCTTAATTTCCCAAGGTCAAACGCACTAAAGCAGACTTCCTTAGCCGACAACTTGACCAGGCAAGAAATCGACCCAAATTTTTTTTTGAATTAATCAAATCGCAATCCAAGGACCAACCTCAACGGCCTCTTGATCTAACTCACCCACAACCATCTTGTGATGACTTTTCTTACCACTTTAACCTAAAGACGGAGACCATCAAGAAAGATCTCCTCAAGGACCTAATTTCTCAATCTTCCCCCTCACCAAATCCCTCCCACCCCCAAACGCTTCTCAACAACTCCCATCCAAGATTACAGTGAAAAATGATGCAACATGGGCATACTTTCACTCCTATACTGAAGAAGCTATGGGCAAATTTCTCGGTGCCTTTAAACCTTCCAATCACATCACTGACCCTCTCCCCGCAAAGGCGGTTAAAGATCTTACACCGATGTTACTACCTTTATGGACCAAGATCATCAACAGCTCTCTTCAACAAGGCTGCATCCCTGACTCACTAAAGATAGGGCAAGTGTCTTCCATCCTTAAGAAACCCACAGCTGATCCCATGGACCTCAACAACTACCGCCCTATCTACAATATTCCCACCCTGGCCAAACGTCTGGAAAAATGTGTTCATCACCAACTAACAAAACAAATCGACCACTTCAACCGCCTAAATAAACATCAATCCGGCTTCCGTGCAAATCACAGCATGGAATCAGCTATGACACACATCATTGATGATGCACTTCAACTCCTGAATCGTAATGAAGCATGTCACCTAATACTATTAGACCTCTCCTCAGCGTTCGACACAGTCAAACACGAACACTTGTTAGATCTGTTGAAACACAGAATGGGTCTCTCAGGTCCAGTGCTCAAATGGTTCCCCTCCTTTTTGCAAAACCGGACTCAAAAATTCAAGATCAACAACACACTGTCCAAACCAGTTCCGGTCATGCTAGGAGTCTCACAAGGCTCCTCACTATCCCCTACACTCTTCAAACTCTTCATGGAACCTCTTACCGATCTGTTACAAACATCCAACGTGCAATTCCACATGCATGCAGACGATACCCAACTCTACCTCAAGATCAATACCTTGAATGACATTACTTTGCTCAACAATACGCTTAAGACCACCCAAACCTGGCTGGCAGTGAATCACCTCAAACTGAATGCCTCAAAAACTGAATTCGTCCTCATTGCTCCCCCCGCCAAAGTCCCCACTATGCACAATCTGATAAAACACCTTACATCACTAGATGTTCAACCAACCATTGTGGACTCTGCGAAATCACTGGGTATAACCTTGGATTGTAACCTCAGTATGCAGAAGCATATTAGTAATGCAACGAAGGGAGCCAACTTTCAGATCAACACACTAAGGAAGCTTAAGCCCTTCCTATCCCCAAATGACTTCAAGTTAGCGGTGCAGGCCTTAGTTCTACCGCGGCTGGACTATGGCAGTGTCTCGTTACGCGGTCTTCCCAAAACCTCCACAACACTTCCTAGAGCCTCCACCAACGCCGCAGCAAGACTCATCACTGGTTCGAAAAAAAGGACCCATATCTCCCCGGATCTGAAATCTTTAAACTGGCTGCCATTTGAAGCCAGAATCCACCTGAAAATAGCTTGCATGACGCACAAGGCCCTACATCATAGTGCACCAAGTTATTTCACACAAAAACGTACAATTTCTGGAGGATCAAGATCGACAAGAAGTGCGTAAAACCTCCTCCTGAAACCACAAAAATTCAAGAAGAAAAAAACTTATAATCGTTCCTTTCCAGGAATGGCACCCAGGATATGGAATGCCCTGCCACCATAAATTAGACGAAACCCTTCCATCCCTTCCTTCAAACTGGAAGTAAAAGGCATCCTTATGGCAACATTTACATAAACATTGCCTTATTTGTCAGTGGAGAACCCTTATTCCATTTAGCCTAACTACCAATCGAATGCTTATCTTTTATATGTACAACTTTATTCCACTCATTGTGACTGTTTATCATCAATGTTCTACCATCATCCTTCAATATTGACCGGTATTTGACCTTAACTTACTTTCCGTTCTATCTATGCTTGTCTTTGTAGCCATTCAATATTGTCCTGTTTACCCATAATGTCTGATCTATCCTGTGTTCATGTATTAAGCATTTTGACTTTACTCTTACGGTCCTACTTATTTTTATTGTTCTGATATGTCTATACACATTTATTGCAATGCACTCTGCTTTATTCATAATGTTCGACCTGTGCTGTGTTCTTTTATTTTGCTTCTTGTGGTTTTTTTTTGTAATGATTTTGCTTATTTTTATTGATCTGTTATACCTATACACATTTATTGTAAAGCGCTCTGATACCCTTAAGGGTCTTGTTCGCGCTATATAAAACTTTCAAAATAAATAAATAAATCATTTGAACAAGAAACACTAGCAACATGATCCATATGGAAGGTACACTGATTGTGAAAAGTAGACATACATAAGTCCCTGGGGAACTTATATATTTACAAATTGTTCTATTACTACATTGCCTGTCTGTCTTGTCAATAATACTAATTCAAATCAATATAGTATGCCAGTATGTCAATCTTATATTGTAAGGAAAATACATGCAATGGCTTAGCCTTTTCACATGAAGTTATTCATGGAAAACCAATGTGAAGGAAGAAATGAGAATGAGCTTCCTTGGCGCCCTTTTCATCACTTACCTTTAGATCTTCTACCAACAAACACTTCAGAAGAATCCCATGGCATTGTACAATCAGAGGGAATAAGGTACGTCTGCTAAAAAAGTTTGTCATATTTGATGAAATAGTTGCAAGTGATGTGGCCTCAATTGAATGCATTTACCAGCCAGATCCGTTCTGTATAGAGACAAGGCATCTAACTTGGGTAATCAACGCCTTCTGTAGCGCTTTGTGGGTACCTATAGGTCTCCTGGCTCAATATGACATTATTGTAAATAAAATCCCTGTAAAAGGTAACCAAGACCTAGTAATGACCAGGCAAGAAGAAACCATGTTAAATCTATACTTATGCTAGAATGATGTGTCATGAATTTGAAGGCTCCAGAAATGCCTTTACTAAAGGATATTCCTTACCTCCTGGTTGATTTTCCTTGGTATTCTGGAAATCATGTTGCTATCAACGAGACAAGACAGTATCACCTACCGGCTGACTTTACTTTGCAACGTTTGCAATAGAAAATCCCAATCCAATGTAGATTCACCCACAACAACTGTGTTTGATGACCTGATGTCAACTAGCTATTCTGACTTTAACCAAGGTTGCAAGCATGTAATTGTAGAACTCACTCAGATGTTACTTCCCTTCCCACTTTTAAATCAAGTACCACAAAGCCCCAAATAGATGATATGGTCATAAATTTTGAAGGATGGCATCAAATTAATGATATAATGGTTAAAGAGAGCTTGAGCTAGGAAAGATACCAGGAATCCCTAATTTGCCATCTGAAAGCCAGCACATTTCTATGTCCATCAGTCAAACAACATAGTCACGAAAACCTGTCACAATAAAAGGTTCAACTAAAATTCTGCAGCAAGGACTAAAGTTCTCCTGATGCCTACAGGCACGTTTTGTCAGTATGAGAGATAATTTTAAGGAATTACCATTGTATTTCAGTTTTCACCATTAATGATTAAGTCCAGTAATCCCAGAATGTGCACTGGGGTAATCCCTATTTGAGGAACAATAAAGATTGTGGACTAGCCAAGGCAAATCTATTGGCAGCTTGGGAGCATTGATGATGTGAGGCAACAAAAAAAACAGCATAGAGGTCTGCTAACAGCATAAAATGAGCCTGTGAAGATAGCCTATGGACAGAATTTATGGAAGCCATCACTGCAAATGACATACACATACTTTGCTTGTTAATATCAAAAAAGGTAAGGGCATTTACAGCCTTTCTGGAACTCATATTCCAGAAGATATGTGGCTTTCATAATTTACAGAGCTATAATCAGATAGCCTACGACCCCTGGGAGAATCACATTGGATCAAGTATGCCTCACAATAGTTTGTTGATTGTTTTTCTGAAGACCTATTCACAGTCAAAGAGGTGATGTGGGATTTGTTGAGACAAAGGTTGGGTAAAGGACTGGGTGCAGACAAAATTCCAGTGGATCCCCATAAATCAGCCCATTTGTTTTGGGGGTATGCTACATTTGCAGACTTGTAACTGCTGGGTTGAGAGGCATTCGAACCCCGTCATCCTGACTGAGTGTGGAGATCATCCTAATCCACAAAAAAAATACAGGAATGACCCAATGAACTATTGATCACTGCGTCTGTTCCACTTTATTCAGTTAATCATTTTGAGAATTATTCTCGCTCAGTTTGAAACCTGGGCTTGACACCAAATGTTCTTTCCCATTGCCAGGGCAGTATCAGAAAAAAGTGAGCATGACAGACCTAGACTTCAGGTTCTACTTACCAGTAGAGAAGTACCCACTCTTAGAAAAAGTCCCTATTTGTGGCTTTAGTGGACCTAAGAACAGCTTTGATAATATCCATCTTTACCCTTTATGGGCTGCCCCAGAGTGCATTAACAAACTAGCGACCTTCTGTGTGCAGATGACCCGGTATTCGTGTTAGGCACACCATTTAGTCTGCAGATCCTGTTAAATATGTTTTTAGGGTTCTGCAAGCAGAAGGGTTTGCCTTTTAATAATGATAAAATTACGTTACTGGTATTTAGACCCCAGAGAAAGGCAAAGTTATCTGTAAAGTTAGATAATTTGACATCCAAAATGCATTTGACTTAGACTACCTGGTAATAAGATTAAGTTAAGATTAAGTTGTGATTTGAAGGGGACGATGTAGATATGTAAAGGTAATTTGGTTCTGGCACAATGTATGGGTGTCACTGTGCATCTGCTAAAGTGTTAGTGTAGTGTAGTTCCTATATTCCCAATAGGCTCTGCGCATTGGAATAATATATTCTATAGATTTGACGTAGGACTTAGGTCGACTAGGTCTCTATCGAATATATTAGACTTAATTGTGAGTGCCAGCTAGCTCAGAGGTCACTAGAAACTTTCTCGAATACACAAGAAGGGATTACTTTTCTGACAACCGCATAAACATGACAACTTTGTTTCCCCAAGAATAAATGTATCTTCAGAGTAGTGGAAACAATAGATAGATATTTTACTCAGTCAATCGTGCATGGTTCGTTTCATCAGAGGTGCAGAGAAAATAGAGAGACGGGCGTTTTCAATAAAAGGATTTATTGAATAGTCTTCTTTCTCATGCAAAAGAAATGAAGTGCTACAATCGTAATACTGGTTGCAAAGTATAATGAGTACAATAAGGAGAGTATTATAAAATAATACTGTAAAAGCATTGTATAGTTTCTAAACCATAGATAAATACAAACATAAATAGCAAGGGCTATAACGTACTCAACTGGTGCTTCTAAAATACGCATACCCCAATGTACCTAACCTAAGTCTTTTACGTGGGAAGAAGTAAGTGAGGTGTAGCATAGGTTGGGTTTTTCTTTGCCAAGAATCTATCCAAGATTTCTCCTAGGGTCTAATCAGCTCCGTACCTTGGTTTTAGAATGAAGGAGGTCTGGTATCTCTGTCTCTGGACTCGATTTTCCAACACTGCAAGCGAAACTTGGAAACACTGGAGCTGGATTCTTGCCGAGAGAAATGCAGCCTCTCGATCAGTGCGTCAGCTGGAGGGTCGGCTTCCTTCTGCACTTGCTGCAGCGAGCTGCGTTGGGCAAGTAGATAGTCGAGCTGCTCCAAACCACCTTGTGTTTGCTAGGGCAAGTGTAGACATATTTGTACCTTGAAGGGGCCTAGTTTGACTTAAAGTCGAGCATAATAACGTCATCAAAGAATCCAAAGGGAATGGTAGTTCTTTGAAAACTCCACGAATTCTTGGACAAATCAATATTCAAGCAAGGGGATGTCCCTTACTGCTAAAGCAGAGTTTTCCAAGGAATCGTTGTGGCTTTTTGGAACGAGTGGAAGTAGCCATGCCTGTATTTGGACTGCATGGGCTATGTCTAAATATGGTTATGATTTCCAGGGCCGGACTGGCCATGGCGGGCACCGGGCAACCCCCCGGTGGGCCGCACGGATGGGGGCCGGTTTTGGGCCCCTGGGGGCCGTTTATATTACAGGGCCATTTATTGCAGCATAGCAAATATCACGAAAATGATCACACGATGATTGATATATTTGCCTACTATCATTCAAATCATAACTCATTGGTCCTATTTCCCAAAGTAACATAGAATTTTTTTTCTCTATAATTGACACTTTAATATTAATAAAAAATACCCATACATCACAACACGGCGGTACCATGCGATAGTCCGGCGAAAACTTGGCCAATGTCCGCAATACAACCACCGCGACGGAGATAAAAACACAAACCCCAATGCGTAAAAACATGTAATGTGCCCAAACGCGATAAGAAAACAGTGACAACCAGCGAGAGCCCAGCAATACCCACGCGTAGTGCAGGAAAAAGCACAACCCCCACAGAGGAACTTCCAGGAATACAGGGCCCGTGGAAGGAAAATGAGAAGAGGAAGTGGAAGATGGGGTACAGTCACCAGGAAAACCCGATTATTGCCACAGATGAGGCAGAACACCACCACCAACTCTAAATCGAATTCACTCCCCAGCACACGTCCATTATAAATATGGTTTCCCAGTTTAGCTAAAAAACACAGTTGACAATGTATAACAAATTGAGATACAAATGTGATCTTCACTTTCTTCTTTAGTATTTATTCATGTAGGCCTTCACAACAGCTTCCGCCAGCCAACACGTGTTTAGTCGCGCATAGGGATGTTGTTCCGTGACTTCCTCCAGGCTGTATAAGTGTAAACATACAAAAAAGGCCATTGTATTTAATCCAAGCACAACAGATTTGGATAGTCATCTTAGAAATTTTGTTTGCACAGTTACCAATATGCTGGATAACCAAGCACAAGGTGAACATTCCTTACGTAGAAAATGGCTCAAAACATCACGAGGTCAAAATGAAAACCAAAAAACACAAATAGTATTTCAAAGAAATACGGGCTATAACCCAAAGAGGATGGAGAGAAGAAAAGGGTGGTCCTGTGAAAGAACACCAACTGTAAGTCACCTCCAACGTGTCACTGGAAACAAAGAGGCAAAGATGGCACACCACCTCGGACCATGTGAATGCCGTTGAATGGCAGAGGAGGACAATGGAAGAGCACAAGAGGCCCTGAACTGATGTGAATGGCAAAACCAAGCAGAAACTTGCTGCCAACATGAAAACAGCAACACACCCCGGAGTAGGGGTGCCAGCAGATCACCAGTAGCTGAATGACTTAGAGAAGATGGTGGCCACAGTCACCAGTCGGTAGACGGTGACAGGAGTCGGGGATCTGGACACAGTCTAACATGACGCAACACCACATCAACAGGTTGCGCACACAGGGAGTGGGTGGACAGGGGGAGATGGGCACAATGGCATACATGCACAATTAGGTAGAGCACACTGCCCACCCACAATGACTCACAATCATGTCCCTGATCCCAAGGGAACACTTCAGCACACACACAAACACCAAGTAGACCCATGTGGAGGAGTGTGGCTCACTGATTAGAGCGGCAGACCCTGATGCAGAGGTCTGGCCCGGGACCAGGGTTCAATTCCCGACGTGGCAGGGTCCTGAGCCCAAAAATGTCCACAGACTCGATAATTCTCGCCTCGGTGCCTACTCTAATCATGAGGTCCCACGCTACAACTCTGGGCAATAGCTTGCTTAATCTCCACTACGGCGGCCCACCTGCTGCGGGATGCCTGGCTTTCACCTTGGGGATGCCCAGTAGGGGTTATCTCACAGGGAAAAAGCCAGGACGGGTTCCCAAGGCAAGCGCCTTGATGCCTTCGGGTGATACGTGCGCTATATAAGTTGCAATACATACATACATGTACACCATGTGTCCAAAGAGGCAGCCACACAACACATCAACAAGCACACAACCAACACTTTCACACATGGGAAACACAGCAAACATGCATATAAATCAGTCACACTGACAATGCAAGAGACATACACATGACGAGTAGCATGGCTGCAGTCCATTCACCAAGACAATGTATACAACACAACACTGAGGTGGCTGAGTGCGGGCCACAACCAGAAAGGAGCAGGTCACACTCAGACACAACCAACTGCACAACAACCCCTGACGTCAACAACACATCTGTGGACAAACCATGCCCAAGAGTCACAACTCGACAAAGAGCGCAAGTTACCCAAATCTGCAACATTCCGGCACTGAAAAAAGCACAAAACTGGCAGGCACACTGCATGAAAGGGACCAGTGGCAGACAAATCAGTGCCTCAGGAGCGAATCACCCACCGTGCAGAATATGCACATAAGTATAAGTGCACCTCGACATTGACAACATCCCAGTACAAACAGCAACACCTCCACAACAGGACACAACTGATGCCACAAATGTGCACAACATGGCAAATCACATCTAGCACAGCAAGAAACTGTGACATGACAATGTACAAATACAACCTGTAACCAGCAAATATGTTTTATCACACATGCTGTGCTTTTTGGACATTTAGTACTGTCCCATGATTCCCAGGGACAGCCACAATGTCACGTGCTCATGAGAAGTAATTGTCAATGATTGTGTTCACACAAGCTTTCCTGCCGCAGCTGAAGTGGGATGTGGGCCACCTGCCCCATCGTCCCCATCTTCGTCCGGTACTTCTGAAACTGGGATCCATGGGGCATTGGTGCGTACACAGATGTTGTGCAACACACAACATGCAACAGTAATCTTGTACACGATGTCTGAGCTATACAGGTGCTTTCCACCTGTGCCATCCAGGCTCCTGAAATGTGACTTCAACACACCTAATCTGCGTTCAATGATGCCCCTTGTGTGTATGTGGCCCACATTGTACTGCCTCTGGGAGGGTGTGTTCGGGTCTCGGAGGGGTGTCATCATCCAAGGGCAGCGTGCATATCCTCGATCACCTGTGATAGTGCAAGGAGAAAAGAGTCAATACTTGGTTCGGCAGGATGTGATGGCAGGCCCACTAATCCAGTGAAGCCTGTGCTGGCTGTGTGTGGGGTGAGTGTAAGCCAGGCCTCTCGGAGCAGCTGGTGCTGGCAACATTTCCAACAGTCATCAGGCACCCAGAAATGCAATGTCAGAACAACAAGGGGCGATGACTTGTGTGGCACAGGGTTAGTGGCCACGGATGCAAAGCGGCTGACACGGGCCCACCGCCACGGGACGCTGACCTGTGGGAGACTGGGGTAGGGTCATGAGGGCAGTGTTTTTGTTCAGACCCCTGCACAGCCCTGGCATACTCAGGGCTAACCCACTACACTCACACACACAGGGGGGGACACAGCGAGCGACATTTCCGCTATATGAGTCGCGGCCTGGGGTGACATGGTTGGGTCCACTGTTCACTGCTCTCCAGTCACCAGCAGTTGTGGTCTGCATGGAAATATCTGTGGCTTGCATACCCATGTCTGTCCTGCACATCCACGCCTCACTTGCTGTTGTGTACATTCCCATTCACAGGTCACTTGCATCCTTCGCACATGGCTGCAGTCCGCATCTACACACGTTCAACTGTTGTGTGGCTGTGGTGCCATAATATAGCTGTATTGTGTGCAGGGGTAGCCCAGGATCACCATGGAATAGTGTTGTTGTGTCTGGTAGGTGGGTATGTTAATTGACATGTTGTATGTGGTTTGGTCACATGTGCATTCCCACAGTTGTGCGTTGTGTGATGGTGGCTTTGAGGTGTGTGGTGTGTTGATTTGGCACTTACCAACGAGCAGTCCAGTTCCATATGTGCCATCCTCGATGCGCTGGTTGATAATGAACTGTCAGAAGAATTAGGAATTGTGCACACTGCCTGAGTAGTTTGCGACAACTTTGGTGAAGAGTCCTTGGTGGTCCACTATTGCCTGCACATTGATGGAATGCATGTGCTTTCTGTTGCTGTAGTGGTGTGCAGTATCCGCAGGGGGCACACATGGGACATCTATGCAGTTTATTGCCCCCAACACGGCCGGGAATCCAGTTATGGCGTAGAATTCTTGCTTGGTCTTCTGCTGTTCCTGCGCAGTGTGGGGGAAATGAAGGTACTGGGGTATGAAGCTGAGGATGGCATCCAGGTACCAGAGGCCAACAGGTGCAGCACAGCCAGCAGCTTTGTCTGCAGAGGATGTTGGTTCTCCGCTGTGTTGGGACCATCAACCTGTGGGCAATGTGGGTCATGGTATGGATGATGGCTGTCCTTTTGAGCCTGTAGTGGGCAATGACTTCCTTGGGCATTAGGTCTGTGAGACTGGTGAGTTTTTGGTAGATCCGCTGTCTTACTCTGCGCTGTCTCTGTGGTGGTCCGGGGGTTGGGTCCAGTTCCTGTGGGTGATGGTGGTGGGTCTTGTGGCTCTGTGCTGCTTGATGAGTAGCTCCATAGCATAGATTGTTCTTTGGGTGTCGATAATTCTCGCCTCGGTGCCTACTCTAATCATGAGGTCCCACGCTACAACTCTGGGCAATAGCTTGCTTAATCTCCACTACGGCGGCCCACCTGCTGCGGGATGCCTGGCTTTCACCTTGGGGATGCCCAGTAGGGGTTATCTCACAGGGAAAAAGCCAGGACGGGTTCCCAAGGCAAGCGCCTTGATGCCTTCGGGTGATACGTGCGCTATATAAGTTGCAATACATACATACATGTACACCATGTGTCCAAAGAGGCAGCCACACAACACATCAACAAGCACACAACCAACACTTTCACACATGGGAAACACAGCAAACATGCATATAAATCAGTCACACTGACAATGCAAGAGACATACACATGACGAGTAGCATGGCTGCAGTCCATTCACCAAGACAATGTATACAACACAACACTAAGGTGGCTGAGTGCGGGCCACAACCAGAAAGGAGCAGGTCACACTCAGACACAACCAACTGCACAACAACCCCTGACATCAACAACACATCTGTGGACAAACCATGCCCAAGAGTCACAACTCGACAAAGAGCACAAGTTACCCAAATCTGCAACATTCCGGCACTGAAAAAAGCACAAAACTGGCAGGCACACTGCATGAAAGGGACCAGAGGCAGACAAATCAGAGCCTCAGGAGCGAATCACCCACCGTGCAGAATATGCACATAAGTATAAGTGCACCTCGACATTGACAACATCCCAGTACAAACAGCAACACCTCCACAACAGGACACAACTGATGCCACAAATGTGCACAACATGGCAAATCACATCTAGCACAGCAAGAAACTGTGACATGACAATGTACAAATACAACCTGTAACCAGCAAATATGTTTTATCACACATGCTGTGCTTTTTGGACATTTAGTACTGTCCCATGATTCCCAGGGACGGCCACAATGTCACGTGCTCATGAGAAGTAATTGTCAATGATGGTGTTCACACAAGCTTTCCTGCCGCAGCTGAAGTGGGATGTGGGCCACCTGCCCCATCGTCCCCATCTTCGTCCGGTACTTCTGAAACTGGGATCCATGGGGCATTGGTGCGTACACAGATGTTGTGCAACACACAACATGCAACAGTAATCTTGTACACGATGTCTGAGCTATACAGGTGCTTTCCACCTGTGCCATCCAGGCTCCTGAAATGTGACTTCAACACACCTAATCTGCGTTCAACGATGCCCCTTGTGCGTATGTGGCCCACATTGTACTGCCTCTGGGAGGGTGTGTTCGGGTCTCGGAGGGGTGTCATCATCCAAGGGCAGCGTGCATATCCTCGATCACCTGTGATAGTGCAAGGAGAAAAGAGTCAATACTTGGTTCGGCAGGATGTGATGGCAGGCCCACTAATCCAGTGAAGCCTGTGCTGGCTGTGTGTGGGGTGAGTGTAAGCCAGGCCTCTCGGAGCAGCTGGTGCTGGCAACATTTCCAACAGTCATCAGGCACCCAGAAATGCAATGTCAGAACAACAAGGGGCGATGACTTGTGTGGCACAGGGTTAGTGGCCACGGATGCAAAGCGGCTGACACGGGCCCACCGCCACGGGATGCTGACCTGTGGGAGACTGGGGTAGGGTCATGAGGGCAGTGTTTTTGTTCAGACCCCTGCACAGCCCTGGCATACTCAGGGCTAACCCACTACACTCACACACACAGGGGGGGACGCAGCGAGCGACATTTCCGCTATATGAGTCGCGGCCTGGGGTGACATGGTTGGGTCCACTGTTCACTGCTCTCCAGTCACCAGCAGTTGTGGTCTGCATGGATATATCTGTGGCTTGCATACCCATGTCTGTCCTGCACATCCACGCCTCACTTGCTGTTGTGTACATTCCCATTCACAGGTCACTTGCATCCTTCGCACATGGCTGCAGTCCGCATCTACACACGTTCAACTGTTGTGTGGCTGTGGTGCCATGATATAGCTCTATTGTGTGCAGGGGTAGCCCAGGATCACCATGGAATAGTGTTGTTGTGTCTGGTAGGTGGGTATGTTAATTGACATGTTGTATGTGGTTTGGTCACATGTGCATTCCCACAGTTGTGCGTTGTGTGATGGTGGCTTTGAGGTGTGTGGTGTGTTGATTTGGCACTTACCAACGAGCAGTCCAGTTCCATATGTGCCATCCTTGATGCGCTGGTTGATAATGAACTGTCAGAAGAATTAGGAATTGTGCACACTGCCTGAGTAGTTTGCGACGACTTTGGTGAAGAGTCCTTGGTGGTCCACTATTGCCTGCACATTGATGGAATGCATGTGCTTTCTGTTGCTGTAGTGGTGTGCAGTATCCGCAGGGGGCACACATGGGACATCTATGCAGTTTATTGCCCCCAACACGGCCGGGAATCCAGTTATGGCGTAGAATTCTTGCTTGGTCTTCTGCTGTTCCTGCGCAGTGTGGGGGAAATGAAGGTACTGGGGTATGAAGCTGAGGATGGCATCCAGGTACCAGAGGCCAACAGATGCAGCACAGCCAGCAGCTTTGTCTGCAGAGGATGTTGGTTCTCCGCTGTGTTGGGACCATCAACCTGTGGGCAATGTGGGTCATGGTATGGATGATGGCTGTCCTTTTGAGCCTGTAGTGGGCAATGACTTCCTTGGGCATTAGGTCTGTGAGACTGGTGAGTTTTTGGTAGATCCGCTGTCTTACTCTGCGCTGTCTCTGTGGTGGTCCGGGGGTTGGGTCCAGTTCCTGTGGGTGATGGTGGTGGGTCTTGTGGCTCTGTGCTGCTTGATGAGTAGCTCCATAGCATAGATTGTTCTTTGGGTGTGGCTGTGTGCGGGGCACCATTGCCTACTGCAGGTAGTCATCCGGCTTTACACCTGCAGGAGGCAGGTGTTAAATACCTGCTGCTCTCCCTGATGGTTTAGAAAAATCTGGTTCAATCTTATCATTGAATATTGCGGGATTGAACACAAAAGTTTCAAGCCCGGAATGGGCTTCTTTTATTAACCTGTATATTATCTGCCTATTCCAAGAAACGTGGCTTCTTGAAGTGCAATTTTTCCCGGGATTCTTACATTTCAATGTACCAGCAGAAAAGGGCAAAAAAGGGCAAAAAAGGGCGATCTTCGGGTGGATTAGCCATATGGATTACGCAGGATTTAGAAGTTAGTCTAAAGACACTTCCATCAAACCACAGGGATATTCAGATTGTAAGCCTTAAACAAAGGCAGGCTAAACCCCTAGACATCTACAATGTATACGCGAGGAGCACGGGGGCAAGAAATCAGAGACCATTGCAGCCCTAGAAGAACTTTTAGAAAGATACTCCGCGCAATCACATATAATTGTAGCAGGTGATTTTAATGACTTTTGAACTGTTGTTAAGTGGCGACTCGAACCTCGCAGATGAAGAAGATAAACAATGGGGAGTTCCTAAACTTGAATTAGAGCCAATAAAGAGGTGGACTGAGTTGGTGAGTCAGATCAACTCAATTTGCTTGAATAAAGGATTGAGGGCAACTAATGGCAGGACCTCGTGGGACAAGGCGGGGGCTACTACCTATAAGAGTGGGCTAATAAAAAGTAGAATTGATTACATTTTAGTGAGTCTTGGGTTATGGAATCACTTGGAGAGCGGTCACAGCCCCCTATGCATGCTTCTGTCATATTGGAAGGCGCCTACAGCTGACGAACGATAGGCGCCATATAAAATGGGTTAAATTGTTAGAATTCCAGGAGAACATAGATTTTATCTTAAGCAAGCTAGAGGAAGTGACAAATGAGCTGGTGTCTCATATTAGTAGTAGTGGCATAGATTTGGAGTCTTGCACCGGGATACATGAAACATTTTTCCAGCAGCTAAAAAGTATGTTTGTTAGACCATCTAAGGCAAAGGAGGTTCAAACTAACAACTAGCCACGCTGGTGTTCCAAGGAAAGTTGACAAGCATGTTTTGATTTGGGTCAGGCTATAAAGTTAGGACCTAACACTGCTGTACGCTCTGCAAGGATAGTTTATAAAAATGTAATGTTCAAATCAAAGCGTGCCTGGGATGAAAAGAGGTGGCAAGAGCTCAAGGAAGCTAGCACCCCCAAGAATTCCAAATATTTTTGGAGTATACTTAAGTGGGGTTGTGGTGGGCAACCTGAAAAGCCGCAGAACTGGGTAGCCCAGGAAAATTGAGTGGCTTATTTCAAACCCCAATATGCAAAAAGTGTGGAATTAAATATATATCCAGAGGTTATTTACACACCCTTTTTGGAAGATGCATTCAACATTGGGGATGTAAATCTTGCCTTAGAATATGTGGTAACAGGTAGGGCCCAGGCATAGATGGCGTCCCAGCAGATACTTTTTTGCATGATGGAGAATCATGTGGAAGGTATATTTTGCTACTAGTTAATGCAGTAGCAAAGGGAGCACCTATTCCTGAATCATGGAACAGTGCAGAAATTATATCAGTTTTTAAGAAGGGGGATAAGTCACTCCCCGGTAATTACCGCCCGATCAGTCTGATTGATACTATGCAAAAGATCCTAGGTAGACTGAGCTTAAATAAAGTGCAGGAATGGGAGCGAGAGCAGAACATCTTATCGCACCTCCAGGCAGGGTTTAGAGCCTGTATTAGTACAGTCAACCAAGTATTGCACTTTGCAATGCTTTATTGGAAGACAGTACAATTAGGTGGCTGTAGCTTATATGCTACCTTTATTGATTTAAGGGCAGCTTTTAATCTTGTCCCACGCTCAACCCTGTGGTTTGTTTTACATGATTTGGGCATGCCCTGCGCCCGCCTTTCAATAATTATGAGACTCCAAGAGCATAACTTTGCACTGATTCGATGGGGTTCTCCTGGAAATGTTACCACCCGGTTTCCAGTAGAAAGAGGGGTGCGACCGGGCTGTGTTCTAGTTCCCACCCTATTTTCTCTATATATTAATGATGTGGCCAAACTGATGATTTTAGCTAAAGTTGACACCCCAATTTTAGCTGCGGTGAAAGAACCCATTTTAATGTTTGCAGATGATTGTTTAATCATTTCAAAGGCCCCAAGTGGATTGCAAAAAGCATTAGGCATTTTTGAAGACTTCTGTACCACCCGAGGCATTGAAGTAAATATTTTAAAATCTAAATTTATTACTTTTAACCAGCACAAATCCTTTAAGGGCAATCTTTTTATGAATAAATTATCCCTGGAACAAGTAAATGTATTTAGCTACCTGGGTGTCAATATCCAACATGATTTACGATGGACCAAACAGACCGAGTTGACAACGCTTAAACATCGCTAATTGGCTGGAGCATTGAGCTCAGAGCATGCTAAGTCACTAACCAAACCAATTGCCCCTGCTCTCAGCGTCTATGACGCAAAGGTGGTTAGCTCAGCCCTCTATGTCGTAGAAATTTGGGGATTTGAGAATTTAGCTAAAATGACGGTATCTAAAAATAGGTTCCTACGCAATCTTATTAACCTACCCCAGAGTACCCCTATGTGTCCTGTTTTTTACGATTTAGGAATGAGGCCAATTGAATTTATTGCTAATCTGCGTCCGGTATTATACTGGAGACACCTGTGGATAACCCCTGAACCAAGAATATTTGCCACAGGACTTATGGATATTAATAAATGTGACTCTTCCTCTAAAATCAAATGGCTATCTGACATTAAGGGGATTCTTGGAGAACTAGGAATGCTAGAGCTATGGGAGGATCCCCTTAATGCTAGGTTTCCCTCCAAAAAGGCCCTCAAGGGTATATAGAGATGGTAGCTTTAAATACTTTTAGGACTAGTGTACCACTTTCACTTACAGGGATTTTCTTGATTTTAAAGATGTGACCACCCTAGGAACATTCTGGGATGATATAACCAAGCCACTGGATAGAAAGCTCTACTTCCAGCTTAGGATTGGTAGTTTGCCAATTAGAGCATTTACATCTAGGTGGTTAAATGGTGGAAAGGTCACTTGTCCCTGTAGTCCAGCCCCTATGGAATCAATTACCCACATGCTAATTGGGTGCCCAGCGTATTCCGCCCCGCATAGAGCTTGGTTGCGCCCAACGTGTAAATTACTAGGTAGTAGGAGTGGCATGGCCGCAGCTAGAATTATCTGCACAAGCGCCAACCCTTTGATTTACATAGCAGTGGCAAATTATCTAGGGTGGCGTTGGACCATTAAGAGCAAAGTGATGAGGGGTTGACTTGTCCATATTATGCTTTTGTAGTATATTGTGTATTTTAGGTATCATGATTTTTATGCATCTGCAACTTTTACTGACAAATTTATATTTTATTTATAATATTATGAATTTACTATAATGTGCAGTTGGACATTCTTTTAACTTTTGAGATAAATTGTATGTATCTCATGCTTTTATGACATTTGTCGAATAAAGCTTTCTTGAAATTACCTGCTGCTACCGCGGCTTATTGCGTGGTTTTGACTCACATCGCAGATCTGGCAGTTCGTTGTGAAAGTGGTGTTGTGTTTTTGTTTTGTGTTTTTGCACGGGAACGCCAACTCTGCATCTCATTAGGGTTAGTTGGTGGTGTCCACTGTGGAGATACATTTTGGGGCAGTTATCGCGGGAATACTGGCGATGTTTGCAGTTTGCACCAGCTTGTGAATGTGGTGTTAAATCTATCTCCACTTTTGATGTGTTAAGGTGGGGATAAATCAGAGATAAGTCCTTTTGAATATCCCACATAGGGTTTTACAAGATAGAGCTTTTAAGCAAGGGTGCAACTGTATTCCATCTACGTTCCCCAAATGTTTCTATGTTTTTGCAGGAAATCACCTGATTTATATAGCAGTTTTCCCAGAAGCAGCGATTTTGCCCTTCTTTTCATTTAGACTTGGTGGGTCTGCTGCCCTCCAGTGCTGGACATTATCCCTCTGTCAATTATCTCACCTAAAACCACAAACGCCAGACTATCTCTGTTCATGTCTAGATCAGCTCGTATGTTAATAAGTGTCAGCTGGACGATCTCCTGTCACCACTGAAAGGACTCTAACTCATGCTCACCAGAAGCCACTCAGGACACTGCAACTCCACTCCGCATGAATGGAATTTAGGTCCTTTTTCTGGTATCTAAGGCATTTAAGAGATGAGTCTTCCCATTTGGCAGAGCTTTCTAATATTTTAAGGAGATGATTAAATCTTATGAGCCCAAGGAGGGACAACTAGCATTCTCTCAAGGAGCAATGCTTGCTACCTTCCAATCATCCATCAAACAGAGGTCTGCCTCCCATACATCCGAGTGACAGAAATGTGTCGGGTGGTATAACCAGACATTTGTAGATCCATGAAATCTTTTGGTCTATTAGATAAGATATTGTGAGCTTTGCTTCTAGTGGGTCAAATTCTGAAAGTTCTTCAACTGTGAACATGTAAGGTGATAATGCACAATTGACTTGTGAGTAGCCATAATTCTGCCTGTGGGATCTCAAAGGACTTCATCTGTTTATGCGTGACTATGACCCCCATAGTTAAAATGTTGAGGGCATCCAAACCGTTAAAGCCCTCAACCCCTGACGAAGGGCAAGAAAGTTCCTGAACCAAGGAATTATTTTTCTTGTTAGCGTTCCTGTACAACCCATCATGCGGTGTGTGTGTTTCCATGCTCCCAGAACTCCCATATTGAAATGTAGAGAAGTATGTCTTCCCTTTGCCCATATTTTGATTTTATAAAGTTGGTCTTCAATGGGGTTAAAAATCCAAATATTGACAAAGGCTTGTTGGGACACATGATAAAAGGATAAATAGTCTGCCATGACAAGACATTCATCAAGTGTTGATTTATAGCATTTCTCCATAGCCACTGTAGAAATTTGGGGGAGGATTCTGTATGGGATGTTCTGCTTGATTGAGTTTTACTATCTTCATAATGTCACTCTCACCATTAACAACAGAGGCATTGATCCTCAGTGCATGAGGTCTCTTTTCAGGAGTGAACCACACATGCATTTTAGTTTTTCATGTAAATGTAATCATCTTCTGCTCTTTCATCCAGTGACACCACCCACTTTGAAAAGTCCCGGACTGTTTCTCTGAGGCTCTTAACCTCCGTCTGGAGGATCGCAATATTCTGTTCATTAAAAGTGACCCTACCAGTCACTTTCCGAAAATCACATCTCAATAAGTTGATGTCAATGATCAATGCGTCAATTTTGTTCACCATGTCATTCTCTTTTTAGATTGTATGGCTGCCATTAAGTGATGGGGTTGGGTCCTCCGACTGTCCGGCCTCCACCCTTTGCAGCCCTGCGTCTTCACTGTGTTCCATTTGTTCCATCGTACAAAGCTGCGCGTAATGGGAGATTTTGTTGACTTGCACAAGATTATCTTGCCCCTTCACCATGGTGCAATTGCGGTGTGGAATCGATTCCCCCTTCACATGAGGGAGCCACACCCCAGTCTGCCTCGAACCGCGGGCCTACCTCGCCTTGTACCAGTTCACACAGGTTTGCCGACGCTACCTGCAGCTCCCACGCCACGCATGACGATCTCGACCCTTCCTCTGGGGGCCGCGGCACACACAATACGACCAGCCACACCGGACGTCCCCCAGTGGCATATACTCCAGCTCCCACGTCAGCAAGCACAGTAAACTGGTCTCCGAGGGTACACACAGGAGGTTGCTCTACCAGGACTCACTCTGTCTGTCTCCTCAATTACCATCCAGCGTACATGACAATTGCATAGAGAGAGGTTCCCCATGACAATGCACCAAATAGGGCTCCATCTGTACCCCATATGATCCAGGAGCCCTACTCACAACTGTACGGAGCCGTAGGTGTCACTCTTACTGGGCCAGGCTCACCGTCATGCTATACTTCTGTGGCCACTCTTCTACTAGAAGCCCCCAGAAGCCTCAGGAAATGGTTCCTAGCTGGCCCCAGGAACCGTCACACAAAAGGCCCGTCCATCCAGCTTCAATTGAAACCTCTGTGTCATTGAGCTATGTTGGTGCCAAAGCCCCGGGCTCCTGGACCTCCCTGTGAGCCCGACAGACCCCTAGGCATCACACAAGACTCCTTGTCTTTAGCCTGCCCATCGCAAACAGTACCTTTACTTTCTGGCCACTTTATAGGCCCGGGCAGATCTTCTGCGCCCAGCCGCCTCCTCCTCCTGACTCTCGGTTTACTCGGCATCGGCCCAAGCAGACATCAGAGGCTCCTGCAGAGCTCCGACTCCGGCACCCATGCCACCGCCGAGCACTCCACATAGCGGGGCCCCACCACCCAGGTCGCCGGCTGCGTAAGTCCCGGTATGCGCTCTCGCATCTCGGGCGGAAGGGACTCCGCGTCTCAGCCCCTGCCCACACAATGGCGCAATACACGGGGCCGGACAAATCTCAGTAATCTGTGCACACTGGCGACCCGGGAAGAGCCCCCTCATTGCACCTGGGAATCAGCGATGGTTCAGGGCAACGTCCACAGGGTTCAGACCACCTATGCATACCAGGATAATGCTGGATCACTTTTCAACCAACTGGAGCTCCTGAAGTTAAAGCCGATCAGCCATGCTTACTGAAAGAAATTGGGTTAAGGGTTGAGGATGGTGGAAGTCAATTCACGCAACAGCCACAATGCTTGTCAGGGTGGCACAAAGCAGTCAGGCTTAATTTAGAGGCAAATTATAAAGTATTTATGCAGCACACAAACAGTAATAAAGTGACAACGCAACACAAGAAAAATCCCATATGAATTTAGAAAAAAGAGCACATTTTAATAATTTAAACCAGAACAAAATGACAAAAATCCAATCAATCAATCAATAGATCCAGAGATGTTGAATTTCAAAGTGTTAGTCAAGTTTAGCGCCTAAAAGCACAAAGCACTACTGACAGGTATCTGATTATGCTAGACCAGGGGAAATTCATAGGTTCAGGCCAATCGCAATGGACCATAGGCCATATACAGGAACCAGGTTAGTCCCCCTGCAAAGTTACTTTCTCAGAAACTGGTGCAAGGAGCTGGAAGAGCGCTGTGGAGGGTCGCAGCTGTAGCGCGAAGAGCAGACTGGGCAACAATGTAGTAGTGTTGTATATGAATTTAGGACCTTAGTGTAATTTTCCCGATTCATGCCCACATATAGGTAGAAATCACCCTATCCTTATATAGGCAAAGAAATCATAACCATATTTAGACTTAGCCTATGCAGTCCAAATACGGCATGGCTACTTTCACTAGTTCCGAAAATCCACAACGATTTCTTGGAAAAACCCGCCTTCAGCAGTCAGGGACTTCCCCTTGCTTGAATATTGATTTATCCAAGAACTCATGGAGTTTTCAAAGAACTGAGACTTTGATGACGTTATTATGTCCAACCTTATGTCAAACTAGGCACCTTCAAGGTATAAATATGCCCACACTTGCCCAGCCAAACACACAGTGGTTTGGAGCATTTCGACTAGCTTCTTGCCAGACGCCCTGCCACAGCAAGTGCTGAAGGAAGCCGACCCTCCAGCAGACATTGTCTTTTCTCTTGCCGAGAAATCCAGCTCCAGTGTTTCCAGGCTACCCTCCTTCATTCTAAACCAAGGTGCGGAGCTGATTAGACCCTTAGAGAATTCTACCCGTACACCGGGTAGGCGTATTTTAGAAACACCAGTTGAGTACTTTTAGTCTTTATTTCTTAATGTATGTATTTTATGTTATTTTATATGGCTTAGAAACCATATCATGCTTTTACAGTATTATTTTATAATACTCTTCGTACTGTATGCATTGTACATTGCTACCACTATTACGATTATAGCAGTTCATTTCCTCTGCATGAGAAAGAAGACTGTTCAATAAATACCCTTTTATTGAAAATGCCCGTCTCTCTATTTTCTCTGCACCCCTGGTGAAACGAAGCATGCACGATTGACTGAGTGAAATAACTATCTATTGTTTCCGCGACTCTAGAGATACATTTCTCTTTCTTGGGAAACAAAGTTATCATGTTTATGCAGTTGTCAGAAACTAATCCCTTTTTGTGAATTAGAGAAAGTTTCTAGTGACCTCTGAGCTAGCTGGCACTCATAATTAAGTCTAATATATTCGATAGAGACCTAGTTGACCTCAGCCCTAGGTCTAACCTATAGGATATATTATTCCAATGCGCAGAGCCTATTGGGAGTATAGGAACTATACTACAGTAGGAGGAGCTGGGAGGGCATTGTGGACATAAATTGCTGTAGCTTCTTGTTGATGATCACCATGGGTTGTCATTGCTGTAGTAAACAGTGCAGATGTCGCATTGCCGGTCATGGACCTTAGAGCGCAGAGCTGGATTCACCAGAGCATATGCGTTGAACGCTGTCGCACACCGCAGAGATTTAGCACGAAGGGGCCCGTTTGCAGTCATGAAGAGCCCAAAACTTCAGGAGCTCTCTTTTTTTTCATAGGAGGAACTCCAATGATGCCAGCCAAGGGTCCAGGACCTGGGGAGGCACCTCTTGGGGATCAGGAAATCACCCCAGCAGAGGCAATCAAGGCTCAGACATGTCCAGTTGCAGGTCCAATGGCAGCAGGTCAGCTGGACAGTTAGGTCAGCTGGACAGTTACAAGGAGGACTCTGGAGCTTGCTGTGTCTCTGTAGTTCAAACCAGGAGGTCAAAATGGGAGAGGATGTAGCCTTACAGCTTGAGCAGTGGACCTCGAAGCTGGAGAACCGGGTTTGAGTCTCAGCAACGACGTTCAACATCCTGTGATATTGGGCAAATCACTTAATCTACTCCCGCCTAACAAAAAGGAATGTGTCCATCTGGGGAAACTGGTGCTCATGTAAAGCGCTCTGATACTTGATATCTTCGGGTCTGGTTCACGCTATATAAAACTCTTTTAAAAAAGTAGGAAAAAAATCAGCTGACCCTTGAGGTCACTCAGGTTAGCCTGAGGATGAATTAAGCAAGTCCATTCTTCCTTCTTCAGAGAGCAGGGCAGGCCTCAAACAGGAGAGCAGTCCTCTAGGGAACATTCCCCTGTAATGAGTGTGACCATTTAGTAAGAGTCATCTTTGCAAGTCCTACATAGTTTCACCAAGAGCATCTCTGTTTGCTGTACTTTGGACACTTGAGCTCTCCTTTTGTGATCAGCATACTGATTCGTTTCCCCTCATTCAGGATGTATTGAGATCACACTCCACATTCCTGTGGAGAAGGTTTGCTGTTAGAGGTTGTGGCATCTTAATTCATAATCTTCATCCAAGCATCATCTAAGCAAGTGATACTTGTGATGTGAGGTATGACTCTGTGTTCAACAAGATCTGTAAAAGCAGATTGGACATGGACAAATTTGTAGCTTTGTCACTTGTAAAAATTTCTGGCGAGTGGTCACACATCTCTCTGTAATACCAATGCCCGGAGCCACAACAGCAATATTTTATGGTGCTCAAATAACAAGTCTGTTCAATAATGTTTTAACTCATTTCCATTGAATGGATGTCCATTCTCAAACATGACTATGGAAGAAATATCAAACATGGAAAAGATTTGTTGAGTGTTGGGATGCGAATAGAAGTGGCCTATAATGGCTCCGAGAAGTCTGATTTAACAAAGTACTAGAAAAGTAATATAGGTCTGACAAGAGTTTTTCTACAGTAACTGTGTTTTCCCCCTAACTCTTGGACCTCAAAGTACATAAAGGTGTACCTTTCTCAATATGTTAACATAAGAATAGTACCAGGTTCCTTTGTATGTGTGCAAGACAAGCTGTTTGAAGTGTAAACGGAACAGGGAACAACTCTGCCCCTAACTATCCTGGCTGGATGGCGCATTCTGCCTACACCCAGTCCACTTTGTCTTCATTGTCTGGCAGAAATACACAAACCCAAACATCAGAGCCATTCACAGTCACGCGACAAAGGACACTGGCAGAGGCACGAAAACAGTTAGTGCAGGAAAATTGCAACTTTCAAAAGTGCCATTTTCAGAAATGTGATTCAAAATCAAATTTTACCATTAATGAGAATTTTAAATTAACATTCATTTGAATCTAAATATGATATTTCTACCTTCTCCAAATCAAAAGTTAGCACTTATTAAATGTAATAAGGTAACCAAATGTTATCCAATGACAAATATAATCCTTACAGTAGTAACAAAATAATTTAGGAGTTTTTTACTACCAGCACATCTAAAACATAAACCCAATTGCTACTCTCTGTAAGTACAATATACCCCGCCCCATGTCCCTTTAGGGGCTACATTGGGATGACAAATGATCACAAATGGAGGATAAAGAATTCCACAGGGAACCACCTTGACCCCACAGTCTTTCCTGACTACATCTGCCTGATCACCCCAACAGCTCTTCCCTCATAATAGCTTGGTCAAGGATGTATCTTGCCATGTTTGACAGGCGCTTTTTGGGAGATACTCAACAAACACAGCAAAAGATTCCTTGTTTGAGATAAACGATGGACCGTATAATTCTAATTAAAACCGGTTAAAGTCCCTGGTGATTGCCACATGCTCAGTAAATAGTTTTACCTCCCACACCCTTTATGCATGCAATGTAGCATTTTTCTCCTTCCAATTTCATTGCGTGCGCTGCATCGCATTTGGTGATGCAGCGCGCGCAACAAAATTTGTTTTATGTATTTATTTGTATACTTACCTCTGTGAGGCCATAATCCAGAGTTTACTACCCCTCACCCTGCCCCACTCCCGCCCTGCATCACCCCCCCACCCCCTCCCCGAAGCACTCCCTCCAGGAGCCGCAACTGTGTGGAACATCTTCCAAACCTCATAAATTATGTGAAGACTAACATACTTTGGAAAGGCTGTTTCAGAAAATGGCAACTGGAAAGAATTCAAAGCAAAGTCTACAGCGTGGTTTAAATAATCCTATGCCTGTAGCATATGCTTTCACTTCCAAACATTTCACATTCACGGAACTGAATGAAATGGAATACCTTCCCCTCAGCAAGAGTAAGCAGAGAGGAGAAGCCCGCGGCGCACTGTAAGCCTTTCATTCTACCAATACAAATGGAAAGGGGCGACCACTCGGTCCCCCCGAACGTATGGCGGAGTGCCTCGATCCCCCCGGGAAGCCAATTTTGGGCGGGAGGCGCGTCTCGGCTGGTATGCCCGAAGCGGCGTAGCCGGGGCGCGCCTGTTCCCGCCCTAGAGTGGGCTGGCCTAGACACTGACGCAGCCAGCCACGCCCTCGGGACGGGCAGGGGCGGGTTTACGCCCGCCCTGAAGACGGATAAAAGGAGACGCAAGGCCAGAAGACGTCCTCTTGTTCTTGTGCTCCGAAGCTGCACCTCCTCGCTACACGTGAGCTCGGGACAGAACAAAGAGCCAATTTTGAGCGTCTTGATCTTTTTCTTTGTCTTCCAGATACTTCGTCGAAGAAGATGCCCAGGAAAGGCGAAAAAAGAATGACGACTGACCAGATGGTTCGGGCACTCTTTAAAGATATGTCCGACATAAAGAAACGATTGGCGGAGCGAGATGGGGAGGAGGGTTCGGGCCCTTCGCCGGCTGGAGGGAGACCTAAGAGACCGAGAAAGGTTCCAGCCGGTGGGGACGTCCCGGTTCCCTCTGCCCCTCTCGAGGCGCCGACCCCAGTACCGATAGAGGGGAATCCAATCCCGGGGGTCGTCTCCCCGACATCCAAGGAAGACATGCCCCCCGAGCTGGCAGCACAGCTAGCAGCGTGGTTGGGGGATAGTGGTGATGGCGCCACGGCTGCCGAGGCACAGGCGCTGATAAAAGGGCTTCGTGAGAAGAAAGAGGCAGCTAGAGTGGCGGGGATAGACAAGCCGCAAGCGGCAGAAGCTGCGTCCGGTGCAGGTAAGCGGCCATTGCCGATTGCAAGGGACGAGTCAGCACCCTCTCGTAGAGAGAGATTGGGACAACATGTGCCGTTAGCTATAAAAGAAAAGATCTGGGCGGGAGAGTACGTGAATATTTTTTCCCTGCTTGTTGATCATTATGATGTGGAGCATGTGAAAAGTCAGAAGGACTTGATGCATCCGAGTGTTTGGCGCGCAAAAATGGCCGCCTTTAAGGTTAATGAGAACATTGGCAACTGGGGCAATGCATGGGGTATTTTCACATCGATTTTGGGGGAACGTAGGCCCGAGTTGCTCCCTGAGTTTCCCGTTTACCAATCACGAATTATGGGTTACTCGACAACGTATCAAGGTAACCATTGGTTTTGTTATGACAATCTGTTCAGAAAGGAAAAGGAACATAACAAGAGTTTGACTTGGGATTGTTACGATTCGTTAACTTGGGACAAAATGAAAGAATCAGGAATGTTAAGAATGCCATTGGTCGGGAGCAATGTTGTTGATTACTCCCGCCAAAATGTGGGGACGCCCTTTCGACCAAGTACGAGCACCGACGACCAGTCAAGGCCCGCAGGCAATACAGGGAAAAAGGGTTTCTGTTTTAATTTCAACAAGGGGAAATGTACCAGGCCTCCGGGATCGTGTAAGTTCAAACATGAGTGTAGTACGTGTGGGTCGTCCCATCCTGAGTCATCGTGCAGAGCCAGAACGGGTGAGAATGGGGGTAAGGGGGGCGCCAAACAGGTCTAAGCTAGGCCGAGGGGCGCCTTTACCAACCCCGATTGATACCTTGGCAATGATTCCCTGGCTCAGCGAATACCCGGATCGTACTTCTGCCGGGGTGCTACGGAACGGTTTTACACATGGTTTCCGCATCCCGGTAGGGGACTTTCAGGGTGTAGGGACGTGCAAAAATCAACTTTCCGTTTTACAACATACATCGGTAGTGCAAGAGAAAATTCAGAAAGAGGTTAGCCGGGGACGGGTCGCCGGCCCGTTTAGTGAACCCCCGGTACCAGGTTTCGTTTGTTCTCCGTTAGGGGTGGTCCCCAAGAAGGACCCGGGTGAGTTCCGTTTGATCCATAATCTGTCTGCTCCACGAGGTCTTTCGGTGAACGACGCAATTGATCCAGAAGTTTGTTCGGTGCGATACGCATCTTTTGATGAGGCAGTAGCCATCTTGAATCGCCTGGGGCACGGGACGTTGATGGCGAAATCTGATATCGAGTCAGCGTTCCGGTTGCTCCCGGTACACCCAGACGATCAGCGTCTTTTGGGATTCGGGTTCCAGGGGTCATTCTACATGGATAGGTGTATGCCAATGGGTTGCTCTATTTCATGTGCTTACTTTGAGCAATTCAGTACTTTCCTGCAGTGGGTGTTCACTGAGACAGCGGGTTTCCGAAATGTAATGCATTACCTTGACGACTTTCTGTTCCTTGGCCCCGCCGGTAGTCCCGAATGTGCCCAGGCTTTAGAAGAATTCTGTGTGTTAATGGGTCATCTCGGCGTGCCGTTGGCACCGGGTAAAACTATGGGTCCCACGACTTGCCTCGAGTTTCTGGGGATCGAGTTGGACTCAAGGGAGGGGTGCTTCCGTTTACCAGCTAGCAAAGTATCGAAATTCAGGGCAGCCCTCCAAGTATGTTTAACTGCATCCAAGGTTACACTGCATCAGTTGCAACAGTTAGTGGGAAAGTTGAACTTTGCCTTGAGAGTGATACCAATGGCTCGCCCCTTTTCCCGCTCAATTGCCCAAGCGATGGTTGGCCTGAAGGAGGGTCATCATCGCACAAGGTTATCGACTGAGGTCCGCCAGGACATGCGGATTTGGTTAGCATTCTTGGCGGACTTCAATGGCCGAGTTGTCTGGAACAAGCCAGTCATGTCCTCCGATGAGCTTGGGCTATGGACAGATTCAGCAGGAAGCGTAGGTTTCGGCGCCATCTTCGGCACAAAATGGTCGGCACAGAAGTGGCCCCTATGGTGGCACGAGAAGGGGCTGACAAGTAACATCGCTTTCCTCGAATTATTTCCCATTCTGGTGGCCCTGAGAACCTGGCCAGAAGGGTTCAGAGATCATTCTGTTGTGTTCTGGTCCGACAATATGACCGTGGTAGAATGCATCAATAGTCAGGCAGCCCGTTGTAAATTGATTTTGAGGCTGCTCAAAGAAATTGTCTTACTGTGTATGCAACTGAACGTGGTATTCAGAGCAAAACATGTCCCTGGGGTGATGAATCAGGCCGCTGATGCACTGTCTCGTTTTCACATGCAGGCTTTCTCGGGTTTCCTTCCTTCAGCGGACCCGGAGCCGGCACCCTTCCCCGAAGCTCTCTGGTCTCTCGGTGCCCCGAACTTCGTCACCTCGTGGGAGAGAGTCTAGCACCCAGGACAAGGAAGGCATATGAAGGGGCGTTCCAGGCCTATTTAGCCTTTTTGGGGGCAGAGAGGGGGGGACTTTGGGGGCAGGAGGAGTTGGTAGTACTTTTCCTGATGTCCTTACGTAGGGCTGGGAAATCGGTGGCCACGGCCCAAAGGCATCGTGCCGCCATTTCCTTTGTTGCCAGGGCCCATGGCATCCTGGACCCGACAGCGTCTTTTACGGTACAGAAAGCGCTGCGTGGGTGGCAACGTCTGGAGGGTCGCAGAGTAGACGTAAGACGACCGATAGGTCTAGACAGGTTGTCCCAGTTGCTGACCACACTCCCTAACACATGCTCGTCCCCGTTCGAGACCTGTTTGTTCCGGACTGCATTTATGCTGGCATTTCACGGGGCTATGAGAGTTAGTGAGCTAGTTGCAAGGAACAAACGGGATGTGACGGGGGGCTTGTGCAGGGAGCAGGTTCAGATCAGGGGTGATGCGATGATTGTCTCCTTTCTCAGGTCCAAGACTGACCAAGATGGGAGGGGGGACTGCACGATCATTCGCAGGATCCCCGAGTCATCCATGTGTCCGGTTCAGTGCTTAGAAGATTACCTAGCACGAAGGGTGGCATCATGGGGGGGGACATTGTTGAGGCATGTAGACGCCACCCCGCTGACGAGGTTTCAGTTTCAGCGGGTGCTTGCAATGGCCATTGCCGCAGCGGGCTTGGACCCGGGTGAATTTGGGACCCATTCCTTTCGTATTGGGGCTGCCACAGAAGCTACAGCCAGGGGTCTTAATGTAGAACAAGTGAAACGGGTGGGGCGTTGGTCCTCCAATTGTTATAAGAGGTATGTGCGATTGCACATGTTGTGAAGCTGTAATCATGTACTCACGCTTCTTGTCTTTTGTTTGTTTTCAGTTGCGCAAGCCTACGCGGCAGGGCGGACTGTGCAGTTGACCCAACACCAGGCCAGCAGTCTCACATCACCGGCTGAGAGAAAGGAGGTGTGGGTGGTAGGCCACTCATACGTGAGACGGGCCGCAGACGTATTCAAAGCAGGTGATATGATTCACGTACCTGGGGAATACGGGTACAGAGTGTCCTTCTACGGAAGGGGCGGTCTCTGTATTGACCAGTTTCAGGCATTTTTTGAGGGTTTGTTAGAGCGGATGAGGTCACCGCCGTCCATAGTCATAGTACATTTAGGGGGCAATGATCTAGTCACCACCGGTAGACGACTTCTCCTGGAGGCTATGCTTTCCACGGTAAGTTGGTTAGCAAGGAGAGTTCCGGGGTGTACAATTGCGTGGTCTCATATGATCCCACGAAAAGTGTGGCGGGGGGCTATCTCGATCCCTGCTTTGAATCATTCCGTTAAAAAATTTGAATAACAAAGTGAGTCGGTTGTTCCATTCCAAGACATTGCATTCGATCTCGCATAGTTGTATTAATGATGACAGTATGTATTTGGGGGATGGTGTGCATTTGTCGAGGGTGGGCAATGAGTTACTCATAGGTGACTTCCTAGCTTGGTTAAAATCGTTAAAACATGACCTTTAGGTAGGAGTTTGGTGGGGGGTCCGGATAGCCGGTCAACTATCCGGACCTGTGGCGGTAAGGTCATGATCGGTGAGCACTAATTGGTAGATCCCTATGAGTGGGCGTCACCCAACACGGATGGGAGCGCTCGGGGGAGGTGGCCATTGGCCCCTCAATGGGGAGGCGGTCCCGTCTAAGGGCGGGTCGCCGGAAGTTAAGGAAAGGCGGTCAAGGCCCCTTCCTGTGTAGGAGGGGTTACAGCCCCCTCCTGAGGAATTTCCCGGGGCCAGGGTCATCTGCGACGGCAGATGCGGTAAGTTGTGTGGGGTGGGGGGAGGTCCACGATACCTTCTAGATACCACACACAAGTATTCGAACGACCTTTAAATGGCGTCGAGTCTTAAGTGCCCCCGACAAGTCAAGGGAAATTGTTAGTAGTTGCACTTGAGGTAAGCCTCTGTGCTGTCGCCCTTCCCAAGTGGGAGGGGTAAGTCTGGTTAGGGATCTTGACACCGGTTATGACCTTGCCGTTGGCCCTTAAACGTTAGGATGTACAATTTCAGTGTTTATAGAGAATGTTTCTGTAGGATGCTAGTTCGGCTAGGAGAACCTCTGTATTAGAGAATATGTTAAGATTAGCCAAACATCGCAATGTGATAATGAAATTGTACATAATATGAAACGTTTAATGTTTAATTTTTTGTTTTAATAAATACGGCCGCGGGAGGGTCACTCCCTCCCACATCCAAAAACTTTGAAGAACTGTTTCCGGTTTCCCTTCTTTTGGGGATCGTGTTGAGAGGGGGTGGCGGGTATCTCAGCCATATGGAAAGGGGCGACCACTCGGTCCCCCCGAACGTATGGCGGAGTGCCTCGATCCCCCCGGGAAGCCAATTTTGGGCGGGAGGCGCGTCTCGGCTGGTATGCCCGAAGCGGCGTAGCCGGGGCGCGCCTGTTCCCGCCCTAGAGTGGGCTGGCCTAGACACTGACGCAGCCAGCCACGCCCTCGGGACGGGCAGGGGCGGGTTTACGCCCGCCCTGAAGACGGATAAAAGGAGACGCAAGGCCAGAAGACGTCCTCTTGTTCTTGTGCTCCGAAGCTGCACCTCCTCGCTACACGTGAGCTCGGGACAGAACAAAGAGCCAATTTTGACCCACCCACCAGCCCCTGAGGACAGCAAGTTGTTGTGCAATAAAGTGGATTTTCTAAGTATGTTCTTCCTTTTTCGTTTACAGGTTGTGAAAGTATCAGTTTTGTTGTTTTTCATAATAAAGTATGGTGAATATCATTTAGGTTGTTACGATTAAAAGGACTTGATGTAGTGTTGCTTTTTGAGCATGCTCTTTCGGTCGTAGCGACCAATGTTTCATAAGTTCGAATTGTCGTATTTATTTTTGGTAGGCGGTAAGGTCATGATCGGTGAGCACTAATTGGTAGATCCCTATGAGTGGGCGTCACCCAACACGGATGGGAGCGCTCGGGGGAGGTGGCCATTGGCCCCTCAATGGGGAGGCGGTCCCGTCTAAGGGCGGGTCGCCGGAAGTTAAGGAAAGGCGGTCAAGGCCCCTTCCTGTGTAGGAGGGGTTACAGCCCCCTCCTGAGGAATTTCCCGGGGCCAGGGTCATCTGCGACGGCAGATGCGGTAAGTTGTGTGGGGTGGGGGGAGGTCCACGATACCTTCTAGATACCACACACAAGTATTCGAACGACCTTTAAATGGCGTCGAGTCTTAAGTGCCCCCGACAAGTCAAGGGAAATTGTTAGTAGTTGCACTTGAGGTAAGCCTCTGTGCTGTCGCCCTTCCCAAGTGGGAGGGGTAAGTCTGGTTAGGGATCTTGACACCGGTTATGACCTTGCCGTTGGCCCTTAAACGTTAGGATGTACAATTTCAGTGTTTATAGAGAATGTTTCTGTAGGATGCTAGTTCGGCTAGGAGAACCTCTGTATTAGAGAATATGTTAAGATTAGCCAAACATCGCAATGTGATAATGAAATTGTACATAATATGAAACGTTTAATGTTTAATTTTTTGTTTTAATAAATACGGCCGCGGGAGGGTCACTCCCTCCCACATCCAAAAACTTTGAAGAACTGTTTCCGGTTTCCCTTCTTTTGGGGATCGTGTTGAGAGGGGGTGGCGGGTATCTCAGCCATATAGCCTGCGATCCTTGGTGCATTCTCTCACTGCAACGAACCCATCACCCTATGCAAATACGACCGCCCGAGGTGTTTCTTCAGTGAGTGGCATGTCCACAGTGCAAGTAAAAGTAATATAGCAATTTGATTGGGCCTGTCACATTCTATGAGGAAACAGGTCATTGAAAAAACTATTTTATTCTTGCTGGCTCAGGAGCGAATTTTCTCTTTCTGAAATTGGTCTTTGAACATTTCTTATTTTAATGAAATCAAACAGAATGCCTACTAGTCCCTGATTTTTCTTTATTGCTAATTTGGTTTATGAATGAGCCCTTGACAGTGGAATTATCTTCCATTTAAACAAGATTTAATTGTGATTCTTAATTGTAAGGCTCTGTTTCAACATACACATCTAAGGGAAATACGCATTTTCAGAAAAAAACACATAAACCACTTATATTTAGTAGCTGAAAATATTGTACAAGTTAAAGTCGGTCATACCATACCGCGTATGCACCACAACACCATTTTGTACGTCCGCCATAAACATTCACTGTGCGATGGACATTCCTGTTAAGTTGTCCCGGAGACTATGAGCTAATATTTTTCATCAGACCAAGTGTTACATTGGCTATTGCTTTTTTCCAGTGAGGATTAAGCACTAGCAGTTATTTTAACAGGGCAGAAGTGCCCCATGTCGACAAGCCAGTTCTGGCCAATGCGTGAAACGTGTATAAGTTTGGATTAGCCCTCAGTGTGATTAACAGGTGTTTATTGTTCCTGGCTCAGTGGTGCTCATTTTATCTTCCTCAGGAGGATGAATGCTTGCCGGTTGCAGTCCAATACCAAAATAAGCCTGGCCTGCAGGAAGCAGAGGGAATACAGTAAAGGGAGGACAGCTCAACTCTTATTTTAGCTGACCGTGCACAAGCAATGGTTGTAAAAGTACGGCGTCTACTTCTTAAGTGGATTAACAACTTCAATTGCTTTACCTTTTGACAATGCCAGACCTATTGCATTGCAAATGCTTGTTCCTTTCAGTGTTTCTTCGCTCTGTGCCATTTACATTACTTTTCGTGGCCCCTAACAGTTTCCTAATGATACAGGTACAATGGCCTTTTTGGTGTCATAATTTACTAGGGTGCTATTATGTTGGGCACCCCTTTGACACTAAATCAGAGTCTACTGGAATCAAATGTTGATAAATTGTTTGACCAGTTTAAATCCATCTTCAAAAAACGACAGACCACTAAGCCTCACATGTCGGTCTGTTCATATGGAGACAACGAAACAAGGAATTAGGAATGTATATTGGTCACTTCCTACAATTTGTTGCTGAAGCCGCCTGGACCAATGAGGTAGTAGCTGGTGCATTTTATCAAATCCTTGAGAAGAGCTGAAGGACTCTTTTGCTTAGGCAGGGAACAGGGTAATACATGCTATGGAATTCATTGATCCCATATTACAAATTGCTATCCAGCAAAAGAACAGAATACATGAAAGGCAGGCATAATCTTCAACAATTTGACCTCATGTTCTAAAAGAGTCTCCAGAGGCAGCTCTCGCTTCAAAAGAATCTATGGAAAAAATGAACATCTAGCAACCTCCTACCTCTGAGGAGAAGGAGGGAAGGTACTGAACTGCACCTTCTATCTACTGTAGAAAAACTTGACATTTTCTTAAAAAGAGACTGCATTTGGTAGAGATCAGGAAGGGTCGACCTTAGCTGTGAAAGAGCTAGCCAACTCACTGCTCAATAATATCTCTCCCATCCCAAGATTTATTATAATTGAAACATCCCTGTGCTGTTACCTCAATAAGAGCTTACTCTATTTGCCCTCATTATTTAAGGGATTTTTTGATGTTTACTGGATCAGGCTTTTTAGCAAGCTCATCGGCAGCGAGCCGTCCATGCGGGTGAAGGGGCCACGCACCCTCACTTTTGTTCCAGAGAGGAAGAGTGTCTGTCTGTTTGAGAAAAGGTCAGCCTGATGGACACTCTTCGTGTACAGGTTAGGCAGCCAGTACCTAGACATGTGCTAATAACCCAGGCTCCTGCCTGCCTGACCTGAACTTTTGCCAGGCTGAGGATTTCACAGCCCTGTGGGCATGACCTCCTCGCCCTGGCAAAAGTACCTCGAGGCATTCCTCCCCTACGTAATGACAGAAGTGTCACCGATTGCCTCCAACCTCGGTGCTTCAGCCCTGAAGTGCCCAGGGATGAGTGTCAATCAATGACACCTTGTCACAGAGTGGGGTGGGGTGGGGTCAGCAACTCTCACTGAACCCATGCCACTCTGACGAGTGTGTGACTGCTACCATCTCTCATTGGCTGACCTAAAGTCAGCCAATGAGGCAACGCAGCAGCACCATAGTTGTACCAACCCTCCCGGGACCTTCGAGGGGCTGTCCTGTCGCAGAGCTGCAGGACAGTTAAGTTTTCTTTATTTGAATGTTTGGTGTGTGTGTGTATGTATACATGTATGAATTTGTTATGAATGTGTGAGTTTGTGCCTGTTTGAGAATGCATGGATGTGAGTGAGTGTATATGTGATTGTGTGTGGCCCGCCCGCCCCCTCCCTGTCACGATTTCCAGCCTCCACTTCTTGAGGCTCCTAAATGACCTCTGGCTCGCGCCACCTGTAATACTTCTTAAAAACATCCCTCTCTGTGTATGCCGACTCATGGTCTGAGCCAAAATATGAACGACACTCTAACAAAGGAAAAACTCTTGAGTAACAGTGCATCAATATTTCACCATCTATTCTCTACAATGGCGGAACCAGTTTCTGTGGCATGCTAAAACAGCTAATGGCCAGTCAAATGGGGATTTATGCATAGAGGTTGATCAGGAAGGGAATGAGCCGAAACCTTGTGACAGTAACCATTATATATCAATGTGAAGAAAGTATATGTTTTGCAGATATGCAGATGTGCACAGTGTTATATGGTCATTATTACCATTCTCGAGTGAAAGGGGCCATGACTCACAGGAGTGAAGTCTTTTGAGAGTCAACATGCTGTCCCTTCCCTAAACAATGGTAATAATTAGTATATTACACAACACAGCACATCTGCATATGCAGCTTATGCAATTTCATTTTTTTTCTTGCCATTACATTTTTTTTCTTAGGAACTTGTTTCAGCAAAAGGTATTTCAACAAAACCATGACGCAAAAAGTTACATTTGTGAAGGATGGTAAAAAACTGTATTGTGGTAATTAACTCAAATCTAGACTTTGAATTGTAGTAATATGATGTAATCAGAAAGATGATGGATACTTGAAGATAGATTATTCAAGTTACTTTATAGAGTTAAGATGTTAAGATACAACATAATAAATGTATGAATGTATATTTATTACAACAGGTAATCCAAATAATGTGTTCTTGTGCCACATTTATTTTTACTGCCTTGGTATATGAGTCTTTATTTACTATAGCAATCTGATGGCATTTTAAGAGTGTTATTGAAGTTTAGCTAGGCATTCCGGGTCAGAGCATAGGTGCCCCCCTTCTTACCACTGCAGCATAAGTACAGAAGAAGTTGTTTGTTAATGACCTCCTTCACTAGCCTGAAATTTCACCCAAAGCATGAATAGTCAGGACATTACACTCACCCCAGCATAAACGGAACCCCATCAGTCCATGATGGGAATGAGTTCCTCTGGAGTCGTAACAGTCAAGCAAAACTGAGAATAACAAATGAATAACAGGCAGGTTGTGGCACTGGACTAGCAGAATGAGCCAGAGAAAGGGAAAGGAGGCGTTTGAGGATAGCATATAAGAAGGGGCAACATCACAGTCACTTTCCAACACAGCATCAGTGACATTAGCTCCACTTTGGCTATTATTCCTGATGTTTTTTGGCTTAAGCAGAACCCCCAGGGCAGAATTTTGTTCAATGCAAATATATAACTTTTTAACACTTTATTAAAGTATTTGGAGAATCTTTGATGTTTCCCAAAATATTCCAGGACTCTATTTAGAACAGCAAATACGACTCCCGAACTATTGCAAAGCTGCACTTTTCCCAAATATTATAGGAGTGGAGTTAGACAAGCAAATGTGATCTTGGAGTGTATCATGCCCACAGGGCGTATCAATAGATGGCAATTCCGGTATCTCACCCTTAAAGTGTCAGAAGTGGGATGGGTTGTGAGTGATTGCATCAACATGTTGCCATTCAGTCATCATGAAGTCTTTAATGAGTGTGACCATTTAGTAAGAGTCATCTTTGCGAGTCCTACATAGTTTCACCAAGGGCACCTCTCTTTGCTGTATTTTGGACACTTGAGCTCTCCTTTTGTGATTAGCATACTGATTTGTTTCCCCTCATTCAGGATGTATTGAGATCACACTCCACATTCCATCGGAAAAGGTTTGAAATGGGAGGTTGTGGGATCTTAATTCATAATCTTCATCCAAGCATCATCCAAGCAAATGATACCTGTGATGTGAGGGGTGGCTCTATGTTCACAAAGATCTGTCAGAGCAGATTGGACATGGACAAATTTGTAGCTTTTGTCACTTCTAAAAAATTCTGGGGAGTGGCCACAAATCTCTCTGTAATACCAATGCCCTGAGCCACAACAGTGATATTTTATGGTAACCAAATACTAAGTGTGTTGAATAATGTTTTAACTCATTTCCATTGAATGGATGTCCATTCTCAAAGATGACTATAGAAGAAATGTGAAACATGGAAAAGATCTTGTTGAGTGTTGGGATGCGAATAGAAGTGGCTGTGCTATGACAGGCCATAACTTCTGGAAACCAAGAACACTCTTGGTACCTCCTCTCACATGTTCTGAGGCAAAGGGGTATCACAGAATGAGTACCTCAGAGTATCATGTTAGCTAGTTCATTATGAACATATCAAAAAGCTCTGCGGTCAGCTTGTCAACTGTTTTTGAATTGCTTGTGAGTATGCTCTACATCTCTCTCCACTTAAGTGTTCATAGGAACAACAATGGCTGGAGATGTTTGCACGAGAAGACTTATTTTTAGAGCACAAAAACAGGCTTTCTTGATAACATAACTCATACACTCTTCTGAACTTGAAGGTCTTGTCTCTGGATTGGATTGGAAAGATTGACACAAAGTAAACCAGTATTTTTTCCTTCCCTGGCTGGTATGTAATGTGATATGTATAGTCTAGAATACCCCACATTTCAATCGATGGGGGCATATTAGTCTTAGTATCTTCAAATATGTAAAGCAATGACTGATGGTCAGTAATGACATTTAATGTGTTAAGCCTATAGGAGAAAGTGGAAATGTTTGCACTCCCACTTTATGGCCAGAGTTTTGTCTTCTACCTGAAAGCAGGTTGTTCTGGGATTGTCAGGCTCCTGCTGGAATAGGAAAAAATGCAATATAGGGCTGTTGCAGGGAGTTTGTGTATGCACGGAACTGTGCGTAGAAAGCCAGGACCTCAGTGACTTGTGGTGTACCAGAAACTCACCTCAGTACCCAGAACCCCTATCCGACTAGCATCAGTGCCTCATTCGTACTTCGTCCTACCGCGAAGCTACCAATGATTAGACAAACCAGAACAAGCGACTTAGAATACTCTCAGAAATGTTGGGAATCAAGAACACTCTTTCGTTTGTATTCCTCATACAAGTCCACAACGTGAGTAATCAGAGACACAGCAAAGTTTAAAATATTTATTTCAACTACGTGCTCTAAGATGCAGTATTTTGGCTAACATAGGCAGGCATACGATTAGAAATAATACAATCAGCATTGTTACAATTCCATAAAACACAAAGGGAGAAATCATATTATACTGGTCATATAGCGCCTTGTGTACCACCCTCCCCTTGCTCGAAGCTAAGTTTTATAATAATAGAAGGTCTATAGGTTTCAACAGGGAACCCCATAACTCAAAGATCAGCTTAGGTGAATCACATCAAAGGATCAGCCAGCTCTCTTGTAGAAGGAAATGTTTTTCTCCAAGAGCCTGCAAACATGGCTGCAGTATAATATTAAAGGCACTCGAATTTCAGCTTCTTGCAGCTGGATGCATGTTATGTCTAGAGCGTGGCCCGGTCACATTGAATCAACAGCATACATTGTTATTCAATGTGAGTAGAGCATGCAGCTCTAAAACGTATCCTAGCAATGCAGCGAGGTTCGATGAGGGGAGCGAAAACCCCATCTGGGCGAGTCTCTCTCCGAATATTGAAACGAGTGTGCGGAAGTGACGCATTATGTTATACGCGTGGAGTGTGTTGCAAACCTCGTTTTCATTTTGCGGCCATTTTGAATCCTATCGTCAGTATTTCTCCCCCAGTGAGCGCAGCTCCCGCATTGGCAACTCGTAACTAGAGCATTTTAATGCGTATGGGCAAAATACAACCAGCGCTTGCCTGCCGTGAGTTTTCAGAAGATTTTGGAATCGTCGCAGGGATCTATTGACAGGTACTTTCAGTAAAAGAAAACTTGGAGATATTATTTTGTTTTGGATAAATGTCCATTATTGACTGCCTGAATTTCACATAGTTTTGCTTATTTCTCCATTAAGTATGCATTTTCATCATTCTGCTTGTTGTGTATTATAACATCAGCAAAGATAAAACTTCTTACATCTATTGTCTCCTACAAGTTTACGTTTTTGAAAAGAAAGAAAATCATAATGGCACAACAAGTTAATGTCACTCTCCCTCCAGCTTTTTTGAGTGAGCCTGGTAATACTATTAAGCACATTAGGTAAAGAAGGGCAACAAATGTTTAGATTTTTACCAATGGCATTACAGGCTAATTGTCAAGCTATGCCTGATGAATATAAGGAGGCAATTTCAAGACTCTAAGTATGATTCTCTAAGGAAGAAAACCTTGTTATAAATGGTTATAAATTTTATACCCAGAGACAGAAAACAGAAGAGTCAATCGATGACTTTGTTACACGTCTAAGAGAGCTATCCATCAAATGTAAGTTCCATGCAATGAGTGATGAACTCATTCGTGATCAATTGATTGTAAAATGCTACAACAGAAACATTCAAGAAAGGCTGTGGGAGGCAAAGAATCCCACGTTAAAAGTAGCAATTGAATTGGCCAAAGTTATTGAGGAATCTGAAAACTGTATGAAGGCCATAGAGACTAAAAAGAAAAACACCTTACAACAAGAAGTTACTGAAGTCTCAGAAAAGAACTTTAATGTCGATAGTGGTCAAAATGTAGATGATTCAGTGGCTGTGGTCAAAAACAAATTCAAAACAAAATTTCTCCTTTGCTCTGTGCTAAGACCTGTATGTTAAAACAGTGCACTCCCAGCCACCATTTTGTGTTCACAAGCCAGTGAAACCAGCCCCCCTGCCCCCCACCCAGCAACAGGGATTTTTCTACATCAGAAGGTGCTTCTGTGAGCTGTTCAAACTGTGTTTTACTAGGGCCTGTGCACTCCGTTTTCAGCCAGCAGGGGGAGTACAGTTTTATTAAAACAGTATTGTGAGATTTCAAGTTAGTGAGGCCCTTACCTGCTGAAGTCCAAAGTGTGGATTGAGCCTGTCTGTCTCCTAGGAGATTCTGAACAGGAGAAGCAGCTTCCAACTCCCTGGCCAGCAAACCTTGTCTGAGGTCGCTGGGACCTTATATGGTCTGCTAGTGGTTGGTATCTTTCTATACTGATCGGTGGTTGTATCTGGTGTTTCTATTGGATTAGGGTTTATGTCCTCATTGGATGGGTATTTGAGGGTTCTGATTCGTTTCTGGGTCTGATTCAATCATTGTAGGGTTGGGACTAGGGCTAGGGTTAGGATTTCTAATGGCAGTAGGGTCTAGGGCTTCCTATGTTATTGGTTGTTGGGAGTAGGGTGGGACTAGGGCTAGGGTTAGACCTTTAATTGGAAATAACAATTAGGGCCTCTGGTGTGATTGGTAGCTGGACTAGGTGTGGACTTAGAGTAGTGTTAGGCTTTCTATTGGAAGTAGGAACTAGGGCTACCTGTGCCATTGGTTGCATGGACTTGTTTTGGGACTACTGGTAGGGCTAGGGCCTTTATTGGACGTAGAGATCAGGGTTTTTGAACTGATTGGGTGGTTGGACTAGGGCTAAGATTGGCTGTAAGGTCCTGGTCTCCTATTGGTTCCTAGATCACAGAATGTCTTTTTTTACATGTCTCCTTTTAAAGAGTCCCCACTTTTTTCATCCCACTTCAAGACCTGTCCAAACATATTTCAATATGACTGATTGCTGCCAGCAGCTGTGGGTGCTTCCAGCAGCCTAGCTAGAGCATTCTCTTATAAAGCTGATGCCACATGCAGTGCAAGACACTGGGCAAGCATACACTTTATTGGGCCAAAGTTGTCTTGCTGTATAATCGCCACATTACAGTAACTGTTGAACATATTAATGCAGTAGAATATTGGACAGTTTTTAATGTGTTTATATTTTAAGACAATACATTTCCACTGCTTTACAAGCCTTGCTTTATTGCTAAATTAATTGGCTTTTAAATGCACCCTTTACCAATCTTTTTTTTTCCCTCGGGAGAAGGGCCCATCCTGAACCCCACATTTGTCCATTAAGCTTGCTCGCATTGCTCGCTACATAAAAGTCATACCCAATTTTTATGCCTCACCACTTTCAAATGTCACCAGCCACCACTGAAGCTCATCAAATTCCAGAACAAAAAAACCCTATTTAGTGACAATCCCTGGATCTCACTGAAGTAAAATCCTGCCTGCCACTGTACCACTGCCATAGAAAGCTGTTTTCTCTCTCTGCACCTAACTCCTATTTTACTCTGGTTCTTTCTTCCAGTTACAGTAAAGTTGTCTGCTGAGTTAGAGACTCGAGGAGAGTGAGGGATCAGATAGAGCTCACTGCTAAGTGTCTCAACACATGAAATGGAATGAGGGAAGAGAGTACATTCTTGGGAATTTCTACTGCATCACTCATTGTGTACAAAGACTTATATTTGTACTAACAAAGATTTATTCAAACATTCATTTCATTATTTTGTTGTTTGTTGCAGTATGTACACAAATATTAACAAACATTATTTGATAATAAAAACACCAATCGTAATTGACTAGTGATATTTCGCAACACAAAAGGCCATGAAATTGGGCATGCCAAAAGTGTAGACAATATAAAGATTGGCATAGGTTTGACTATTGGTCCTACATTATGTAAAAAAAAGAGAATATCTTTCCATTACATGTGACGCATTACATCACTCCTTATCACCCCTCTCTTAAGCAGTACTCTGTTTCTAACAACGTTCTTGATCTTCTACACAACTGAACAACTTGTATCAGTTGACTTCCCTTCTATCCTGAAGAAAACCAGTGGACCTCTCTTCCTTATTTCTTCTTTCTTCAAAGCACTTTCACAAATAATCTCAATACTTGACTTCCAAGCCTTCACTTGTACCTCATATCATAATGCTCAGCTCTGCTGCTGTACAACCGTTATTTATAACACAATTTTACATTTTAATTGTTAAAGAAGTTAATCCATTCAATACTATATTGGCCTTTGGTAAGTTAATGCTTATTTTGATATAACTCTTGTATATTTTACAGTAACATTTTAAACATATTTAAAGTGTCTTCCTTGTAAGAGGTCCTTTAATCAGTGGTTGAACATGCATGAACTGACACGTTTTTTCAGGCGGGCATAGAAGATGTCCACCAATTCAGTTTTGGACTGTTTTGCCTAGCTTAGTTTGAAATGTCCGGGTTGATCTGGGGGTCGAAATGCCAGGTCAGCACCACCGCGGCATGGAAGTCATCTTCATCCCAGATGTCTGGGAGAGTCTTGAAAAGATCATACAACTCTTGCCCGCCATAGTGCATAAGCAGTGACCTTTTGACAGCTCTGTCCATCTCCCTCATGCCCCTGAAATAATAGTTGAGTCACCCAATCCATGATATCCAGTGAGGAGCTGCAGATGCGGGGTCACTGAAGGGCGGGAGGGGTGTCACTGCTGCATGGCTGTGGTGTTGGTGCTTCATCCATTAATGGTCCGGCAGTGTCAGCTTGAGCTAGTGTGCTCATGGAAAACCAGGACCAGCACCAGCAGCAAGCAGAACCTCTTCTGCGCTGAAGTGACAGAGCAGTACTGAAGTGGGCCAGTGAGACGAGCCATGGAGGGCACAGTTACGTACCGGCCTCATCGCCAATGTACTGTGTCAAGTCCGCTACCAAGAGGGGAACTGCATTCTAAACCAAGGCCCACTCTGAGCCAACAAATAATTTGACACCACACTTTGTGACTGCTAGTGCGGCGAAGATCATGAGCAGCCTCTTGCCCCTGTATTTATCTCCTTGGGTGTGCCCTCCCTGAGTAGTGGTACAGTATAGAGCCCTTGTGTATTTCTTCAGTATGTAGGTTTGTTGAATAAACTCGTTTATGAGAATGACTTACCTGTGCGACTATCATTATAAAACAATAGTAGTACTGAGGAAGGGATCCAAACCCAAGAATGAAAAGTGCAATGAATTAGCAATACCCCTGCAATTGGAGAAGGTACTGAAGTTACCAAAGAGGGCCAGGGTGCACATATCTCTGCTGAGAGGGTAGTAGATTAAACAGGTTTGATTAATAACAACCAATCTGTAAGGAGCTGGGCAGGAAAATTGTTCAGTTGCGGGCGGCATGATTTGTGGGTGAGGGAGTGGGGGCTGGCTGGGGTAAAATGGGGGTGGAGTGGGTGTTTAATTTAATTTAATTAAAAAAAAAAATTACCTTACCGGGTCTCGAGCAGTCTCAGCTCCTAGACGAGTCCCGCGTTTTCCTTATGCTCTCCTGCTGAACAGGAAGCAGCAATAGGCAGCCTCCCTACCTCCCCTAAGGCAATCACAACGCTGCAATGGCAGCATTGTGATTGATGTGGACGGCACCCAGCCGGGCGTCTATAGGGAGGCCATTTTCTCTATGTAGGCTGCATGCAGCCTACTTAGAGAAAAGGCAGAGTGTACATGACTGGATTGGTCGGCCCCGGAGGGCCAGCCAATGTAGCAGGGCCCACAGCATTAGGCAAGCAACTCCTCCTGACACGCCCCCCCCCAACCAGGCATACCCTTCTGCTTTCTCGCAGTACGAGAAGCAGACGCATAACATGGTATTTAAAATACCATTTTATGTTTCTGCTTCTCCCATTGTGAGAAAGCAGTGGGGCGACGCTCCTCTGCCCTAATGAAGGAACCAACCCTAGTTCTAGAGTGAACCTTTGGATTTCCTTAATGGTCTAACACCTTTTTTTATCTTTTCATATGTTGTTTTCATTCTCCTTTTTTAATGTTTTGTTCTATTTAATGAAGGTCATTAGTAAATGTACTTTCGAATGATGTTGGTGGTGAAAAGTGGAGTGTAGTTTTTAGTGTGCTTAAATTATTGTAGTGTGGTTTTTAGATTTCTTAAGGGGGAAGAGATATTTATAGTGTTGATGTTAAGACGGTGGCACTATCATACATCTGATACACAATGTGCGCAAGTGCTCATACGCATTATGTCGAAATAGAATGTTATAGGCATTTAGTATGTGGGGCGGCAGTTCCATTTGTTGGGGTAAGTAGACAGACTTGTGTAGGGTTATTGAATAAACTTGTTTATGAGAATTACTTACCTGTGCGAGTATTATTCTTATAACACAATATGGCAAACGTATTATTGGATCTGTGCTGTATAACTCTCTGGGAAACCCGTCCAATAGGAATGATGTACATAATTTTTATTTTTGAAAAGTCACAGAGTGAATCTGGGCTTCTATGGGAATTCACAAGGGCATATTATCAAGCCCATTATCACCGCTTTAGCTGCAGTTTCCTGCCGCTAAAGCGGTGATAATTTTAACGCCATTCTTGATAATATGCCCCTCAGTTTGGTCTTTTTTGTCACAAACGTGCTAATGTTGGAAGTGTATGAATGAAATAATGAAGCTTTAAGGATCAATCCAAATCGATTTTTTTCCTATGAAGATTTACTCGAAAAGTCAAAACATTATCCAAGTGTGCATTCTGCTCTTTCCATGTAAATCTTCTACCACTCCGCAGGGGGCTTTCCAGGTAATTCCCATCTGATCCATTTTGTAGTGAAGTTCCCCACACATTAGTGTTTCTTCATTCTTCGATATAGCTGTAGTTGTTGTTCAGGAGAATGTAAGACCTTCAAATTCTGAGCTATTTCTCCCTTTTTGGCCCTGATGTAATTTCTTTCATATTTTCAAACTTCTAGATTTACAGCCTCTGGCATTTCTCACTTTATTTTTTGATTTGGCTTCATTTGACAAGAAGGCTGTAACTTTCCAAGAAATTTGCAGAAACTGGCCTGCTAGAAGAAATTTAGTAATGAAAGCACAGTGAGTTATTGTTCCCCACGGACGTCAAATGTGATCAGCAGGTCACACGTATAATTCCCAAGGAGGCTACCGTAGTTTATCATTTATTTGGTGTCGGAAAGCTGAGTGCTGTGATACCGGGTAAAACTGCTGTCTGGTATATACTGCACTCAGGATGGGCAGAAGCGTGGTATAAAGATTATTTGTGTTAATATTATGTCTGGGGTATAATTTCATACTTTAGGAACAATATGTGATAACAGTTCTCTATATTTTCTTCCCATGACAATGGTCCCATAGTTAGCTTCCGATGTGTTCGATCTATCCAGCAAGATCATTGTTTGAAGTTCACTTTTCTCCCAATATACAGCTGATTGGCCCAAATTATTTCAAATATTTTTTTTAATTCAATGCTTCTGAGTTAGTGTTCAGTGTTTCTTAGAAATGGGGGATTCTAATTGGCAATGGTTTGCACCTTTGTCCAAGTAGGGACCCTTCTTCTCAGTCAGGGTAAGGTGGATACCCTTCTAAATAACCCCTGCCCACCCCCTTGGTATCTTGGCTCGAGCAGACAGGCTTATCTCAGAGGCAGTGTGTAAAGTATTTGTGAATGCATATAGTATCACAGTGAAAACACTACAAATGGAAACCATACAAGTTTAAAAAATAAATCTTTATCTAAACTATACAAGACCAAAAATGACAAAAATCCAACATACAATACTGTGAAAATAGTAACTTCACAAAATAACCTTAAAATTGCAGAAATAGCTGAAAAAGACAGTTCTTCTGAGTTGGTAGCTCAGTCTGGGGCCACTGTGATGCTGAAAACAACGGAGTCTAAAAGCTCCAGCTGACCGCGTTGGTACGAGCCAGCTAAAGTTTTGACAGACTCATGAACAGTACCTTTCTCGTTGTGATGACATGTTGGTGCGAGTCAGTCGGGGGCAAATGTTGCTACTACATTGCAAAAATGGAAGCAGTGCAGGATGCGGTGGCCTCACGATGCAGTGCAGGCAGCGGCTCAGTGATGATCATCCAGACGGCATCAGTGAGGCCAAGGCTTATGGTGCAGGGTGAGGTGGTTCTCGATGCAGGACTGGCAGGTTCCAGTGCGGGCGATGGAGCCAGTCGCTGTTCCGATAGAGCTGCGACATTGTTGGTGAAGTCCAGGCATGGTGAAACAAGGTGGTGCAGAATGCGTTGCCCACAGGACGCGGTGCAAGTAGCGACTCGGTGCCAATCATCAAGATGGCATTGGTGAGACCAAGAACGCAGTGCGAAGTGCGGTAGTTCATTCTGCAGAGTCTTCAGGATACGGAATCCTGCGACAGACTCGGTGGCAGAGTTGGTTGCTCTTTTGTTCTGCGCCGACTGAAACCAGTGGTTCTAGAGACGGTGCCCAGAAGGATGGTGAGGTCTTTGATGTTCTTGAGACCGCTTAAACAGGGGGCAAGCTCCACTTCCAAGCCCTTGGAGATACTTTCTTAAGCAGGATAGACACACAATCCCTCCTCCTTGGCAGAAACAGCTACTGCAGGCCAACCCTTGACAGCACACAGCAAAGGGGCAGAGCTCCTCCTCCAGTTTCTTCCAGCTCTGCTCCTTGGCAGAGGTTCCTCGTGAAGTCCACAAGTGATCTAAGCTTCAGGAGTCTGGGCCCCAACTTTTAGAGTACAAAATCCTGTGTTCTTTGGTGGCAGAGAAGCCCTTTGCCCAGCCAAAACCAGTTCTGTCCTCTCCAGTGCAGCTTCATGCAAGGAGGTGGAGGCTGCATTGTCCAAAGCAGACCAGGCTCATTCAGGTGTGAAAGGAATCTCCTTCCCCTACTCTAAATGCAGCCTATGTCTACTCAGCCCAGCCCTGACTCACCCTGGAAAGGCAGGACACACCTCAACCCCCCAAGTGGCTGCCTGAACAGAATGCACATCCCCAGCCCCCGTCCCTCCAAAGCGAAACAGTCAATACACAAACCTAGCAGAGTTTCACAGGATGGCTAAGCAAGAAAATACCTACTTCCTAAAAGTAGTATTTTCAAACAAAGAATGTAAAAATCATCCTTACTAAAAGATGCAGCTTTATAGTCAGAGTTCAGGTATACTAAACTTTATTTTCCCATCTTGTTCCCATGGGCAGTTATACTTATAAAATGTTATAAGTAAACACTCCATTCTGTCCTATAGGACAGATAGCCTTCCAATAGTGATAAAAGGAGATTGACAGTTGTTCAATATGAAAACATTTCCTACCTTTCACATACACAGCAACCTGCCCACATGGGTACCTTGGGCCTTCCTTAGGAGTTACTCACATGTAAGAAAAGAAAGGTTAGAGCCTGGCAAGTGGGTGCACTTGCCAAGTTGATATGGCACTACCAGACTGCCTACAGACACTGCAATGGCAGATCTGAGACCCAGCTGCAAGGCTGCTTGTGTGGGTAGCACAATAGTGCTGCAAGCACACTAGCAGCATTTGGTTTACAGGCCCGGGGCTCACTCAGTGCACTGTACTAAGGACTTAACAGAAAACGTAATAAGCCAATTATAGAAACACCAATCTATGACAACAACTTATAAATGGAGCAGTTACACTTTGGCACTAAACAGCAGTGGTAAAGTGCTCAAAGCATCTAGACCATCAAAAACGAAGTCCTACACACAGCAAAATCACAGGAGACCAAGGCAAAAATACAGGGGAAATCCATGCCAATGGTGCCAGGTTTAACAATACTTTAGTCAGAGCAGTTCCCGCAGGCCCTAATGTTTACAGTGAAAAACATTTGTCATTTTGAGCATACTAGTTACTAATACTACTTTTCCTGTCACCTGGAATGTTTCAGCTGGGAGATTGTGTTACTTAACATCAGTGAAAAACCATTGATGATGTTATGCTTGGTCATTCTGACCACTACTACCCAGAAATAAACAATAAAACATTTTTTCACATGAACTTCCTTTTTCAGGAAACATTTATGAAATTTCCTTGTGCTTGACATTCTGTTCCAGTGCAGGTTCAGTCTGCTTCGAGTGCTCTGGCTGGGTCACTTTTCTGAGATGAAAAAAACTTTTCCACATCATTATTTTCAGGAACACACTTGGTGGAGTCTCTGTGGTCCCTAGTGGCAGAGAGAAGAGCCAGCGACCAAGAGTAGCTGAAAGAGCAGATATGTATTTCTCAAACCCACCTGTGGCCACACTCGGTGGACAGTGTGAAGAAGTAACAGAAGCTTCCAAATACTTTTTAGGTAGGGTCCCTTCCGAAGTCAATCCCTGGAAAACAGTGTGATCATACAAATTCTAATAGAATTCATGATCATCTGTTATAGGCTATCTTTGTGTGAGAATGTATGCCTGAGAAATGCTGTAAGTGTTAATGTGGCGTTAGCACAGGTGACTGCTAAAAGGGTGAGGATTACAAAACACCAAGGAGCATATTTAAAACGAAGTGCCAGAGTGCGGCAATAGCCGACTTGGCTTAACAGCGCACACCGCTACTTCAGAAACACAGAGCTGCACCATATTTACAACACTATGGTGCAGCCCTGCGTTTCCCCTTGCTCTGGAGCTAAACTTAGAAGCCTAGAACCAGCGCAGGCACCCTTGCACATTAGTGCAAGGGTGTTTCTGTTGAGGGAAAGATTGTTTTTGTGCAGGAAGTTCTCCCATCCTGCACATAAACAATCTTTATAAAACATAGTGTTGCTTTTATGTGTGCTGCTTAACACAGCCCACATAGAAGCTGCAAAACCTCATTTTTTTGGGATTGCTTATGTGCTCAAGCGCTCCGTCCATCATCCCCTTTTGTATTGCTTTGTTCACCCTAAGTTGGCAGGGTATGCTCAGACGTGAGTCCCTTGCTCATTTTGCCACTGGATTCAAGCTAGCCCGGCTGATGACGGCTGAAATGCCAGAAACCGGTCCCAGGATGCTTGTTTCCGGTCCAGGGAATACATGGCTTTGGCAGTTCGGGCTGGACTGTTCCCATGAGGCACAGAGTCAGACTGATTTGCATATAGCCATGTCTGAACTGGGGTGGCAGAGTGAGCTAAAGAATGGTGATGGATTAAACCCAGATCAGTTGACTGGGGGTGAGTGTTTGATTTGCTCAAGCGCTCCGTCCATCATTCCCTTTTGCATCGCTTTGTTCGCCCTAAGTTGGCAGGGTATGCTCAGACGTGAGTCCCTTGCTCACTTTCCCATTGGATTCAATCTAGCCTGGCTGATGACAAGTGATATGCTCGAAACCGGACCCAGGATGCTTGTTTCCGGTCCAGGGAAGACATGGCTTTGGCAGTTCGGGCTGGACTGTTCCTATGAGGCACAGGGTCAGACTGATTTGCATATGGCCATGTCTGAACTGGGGTGGCGGAGTGAGCTAAAGAATGGTGATGGATTAAACTCAGATCAGTTGACTGGGGATGAGTGTTTGATTTGCTCAAGTGCTTCGTCCGTCATCCCTTTTTATATCGCTTTGTTTGCCCTAAGTTGGCAGGGTATGCTCAGATGTGAGTCCCTTGCTCACTTTGCCACTGGATTCAAGCTAGCCTGGCTGATGATGGCTGAAATGCCAGAAACTGGTCCCAGGATGCTTGTGTCCGGTCCAGGGAAGACATGGCTTTGGCAGTTCGAGCTGGACTGTTCCCATGAGGCACATGGTCAGACTGATATGCATATGGCCATGACTGAACTGGGGTGGTGGAGTGAGCTAAAGAATGGTGATGGATTAAACCCAGGTCAGTTGACTGGGGGTGAGTATTTGATTTGCTCAATCGCTCCGTCCATCATCCCCTTTTGTATCGCTTTGTTCGCCCTAAGTTGGCAGGGTATGCTCAGACGTGAGTCCCTTGCTCACTTTCCCACTGGATTATAGCTAGCCTGGCTGATGACAGCTGATATGCTTGAAACCGGTCCCAGGATGCTTGATTCCTGTCCAGGGAAGACATGGCTTTGGCAGTTCGGGCTGGACTTTTCCTATGAGGCACAGGGTCAGACTGATTTGCATATGGCCATGTCTGAACTGGGGTGGCAGAGTGAGCTAAATAATGGTGATGGATTAAACTCAGATCAGTTAACTGGGGATGAGTGTTTGATTTGCTCAAGTGCTCCGTCCATCATCCCCTTTTGTATCGCTTTGTTTGCCCTAAGTTGGCAGGGTATGCTCAGACCTGAGTCCCTTGCTCTCTTTGCCACTGGATTCAAGCTAGCCTGGCTGATGATGGCTGTGTCAGGCTCCGGTCCAGGACTCTTCAGGATTACACCGATGATGTTATGGGCTCCTTCTCATGACGGCCCCAAAGTCTGAAGTAGTTTACACAGACTATTGGGATAGTCACACGAGGGAGAAATATGAAAACAGAAAGATAGAAAGCCGGGAAGGAAAGGAAGGGAACAGCGGGGAGGGAGATCTGTAACGACAAGTAACAGATATTCAAACACAATGTTGTTTTGTGAATACGTAACCCAATTCACATTCCTTTCATCTATGATGTAGGTATCCTACTCTCTGCCTACCTGTAAAGAAAAATACGATGGGCTTTATTTAGGAGAGTTCTAGGAATGGAACAAGGAATTTGGATAACTGGAAGAAAGGAGAAAACAAGAATTGTGTGTTTTAACATTGGTAAGACATTCTGAGCTCTGAGAATAGGATTCTAACCATCTTAGGAAACACACCTGGGAACCTTGTTATATTGCTTAACCAAACCCACTGACAGTTCCTCCGTTCTTTCTCTCCTATAAAATATAAACAGGAATACAACTTGAAATAGTATGTGCAGCTTCGACAGTTAATAATTCTTAACCTTGAGACTGCAGATGTTAATCATTGGTTTCTCATCTCTCTGGAATGAAAACACAGGGTGCAGCATATAAAGGTCTTTGCCTCAAAACCAAGGGCAGAGTACAGCCACTAATGTTCGCAGCAAAAACTCAATGCACCCCAAACGCTTAGTCTCTGCGATGAATGTATAGTACACCAGCTTATGACTCTTAACCTCAGAGCCCACGATACTTGGAAAAGAATCCCCAATCACGGGAAATGCACAAAATAAAGTCAATAACTAGGGAAGAAATAATCCCCCTTGAAGGTTTTATAACGGAGTCTGATTCTCCTTGAAAACCAACAGTGAGTCACACTCCAACTCCGAAAATCGCACTTTAAACCCCCAAGCGGGAAGACAAAGAATCCTGCTTCTTCGTCAATCCCGTAAGACAAATACAGGAACCAAGTCAGGAAGAACGCGGAACAGCCTTACCGGACTTCTGTGAGGCACGCCAAACACACGAAGAATTATCGGCAGCGTTCTGGAATCCTTGACTCCCTTTACTTCCTGAATGACGTCACCACGTGCAGGACGCCTGACGCTCCGTCTCTCCCGTGCCAAGCATGCCGGGAGTGGTAGTTTCGGTCTCCCGACCGGCTCTGATACCTAAAAAAGAACAGTTCGAGGCTGGCCGTGTGACCTCTGTGACGGCCGTCACTAAGCAAACATGTGAAACATGACAGGCTGAAATGCCAGAAACTGGTCCCAGGATGCTTGTGTCCGGTAAAGGGAAGACATGGCTTTGGCAGTTCGGGCTGACTGTTCCCATGAGGCACAGGGTCAGACTGATTTGCATATGGCCATGTCTGAACTGTGGTGGAGGAGTGAGCTAAAGAATGGTGATGGATTAAACCCAGATCAGTTGACTGAGGGTGAGTGTTTGATGTGCTCAAGCGCTCCGTCCATCATCCCCTTTTGTATCGCTTTGTTCGCCCTAAGTTGGCAGGGTATGCTCAGACCTGAGTCCCTTGCTCACTTTGCCACTGGATTCAACCTAGCCTGGCTGATGACGGCTGAAATGCCAGAAACCGGTCCCAGGATGCTTGTTTCCGGTCCAGGGAAGACATGGCTTTGGCAGTTCGAGCTGGACTGTTCCCAGAGGCACAGGTTCAGACTTATTTGCATATGGCCATGACTGAACTGGGGTGGCGGAGTGAGCTAAAGAATGGTGATGGATTAAACCCAGGTCAGTTGACTGGGGGTGAGTATTTGATTTGCTCAAGCGCTCCGTCCATCATCCCCTTTTGTATCGCTTTGTTCGCCCTAAGTTGGCAGGGTATGCTCAGACCTGAGTCCCTTGCTCACTTTGCCACTGGATTCAACCTAGCCTGGCTGATGACGGCTGAAATGCCAGAAACCGGTCCCAGGATGCTTGTTTCGGGTCCAGGGAGGACATGGCTTTGGCAATTCGAGCTGGACTGTTCCCATGAGGCACAGGTTCAGACTTATTTGCATATGGCCATGACTGAACTGGGGTGGCGGAGTGAGCTAAAGAATGGTGATGGATTAAACTCAGGTCAGTTGACTGGGGGTGAGTATTTGATTTGCTCAAGCGCTCCGTCCATCATCCCCTTTTGTATCGCTTTGTTCGCCCTAAGTTGGAAGGGTATGCTCAGACGTGAGTCCCTTGCTCACTTTTACACTGGATTCTAGCTAGCCTGGCTGATGACAGCTAAAATGCCAGAAACCGGTCCCAGGATGCCTGTTTCCGGTCCAGGCAATACATGGCTTTGGCAGTTTGGGCTGGACTGTTCCCATGAGGCACAGGGTTAGACTGATTTGCAAATGGCCGTGTCTGAACTGGGGTGGCGGAGTGAGCTAAAGAATGGTGATGGATTAAACCCAGATCAGTGACTGGGGGTGAGTGTTTGATTTGCTCAAGCGCTCCGTCCATCATCCCCTTTTGTATTGCTTTGTTCGCCCTAAGTTGGCTGGGTATGCTCAGGCGTGAGTCCCTTGCTCACTTTGCCACTGGATTAAGGCTAGCCTGGCAGATGAGGGCTGAAATGCCAGAAACCGGCCCCAGGATGCTTGTTTCCGGTCCATGGAAGACATGGCTGTGGCAGTTCGGGCTGGACTGTTTCCATGAGGCACAGGGTCAGACTGATTTCCATATAGCCATGTCTGCACTGGGGTGGCGGAGTGAGCTAAAGAATGGTGATGGATTAAACCCAGATCAGTTGACTAGGGGTGAGTGTTTGATTTGCTCAAGCACTCCGTCCATCATCCATCCCCTTTTGTATCACTTTGTTTGCCCTAAGTTGTCAGGGTTTGCTTAGACGTGAGTCCCTTGCTCACTTTGACACTGGATTCAAGCTAGCCTGGCTGATGATGGCTGAAATGCCAGAAACCGATCCCAGGATGCTTGTTTCCGGTCCAGGGAAGAAAAAGCTTTGGCAGTTCGGGCTGGACTATTCCCATGAGGCACAGAGTCAGACTGATTTGCATATAGCCATGTCTGAACTGGGGTGGCCGAGTGAGCTAAAGAATGGTGATGGATTATACCCACATCAGTTGACTGGGGGTGAGTGTTTGATTTTCTCAAGCGCTCCGTCCATCATTCCCTTTTGTATCGCTTTGTTCGCCCTAAGTTGGCAGGGTATGCTCAGACGTGAGTCCCTTGCTCACTTTCCCACCGGATTCAAGCTAGCCTGGCTGATGACAGCTGATATGCTCGAAATCGGTCCCAGGATGCTTGTTTCCGGTCCAGGGAAGACATGGCTTTGGCAGTTCAGGCTGGACTGTTCCTATGAGGCACAGGGTCAGACTGATTTGCATATGGCCATGTCTGAACTGGGGTGGCAGAGTGAGCTAAAGAATGGTCATGGATTAAACTCAGATCAGTTGACTGGGGGTGAGTGTTTGATTTGCTCAAGCGCTCCGTCCATCATCCCCTTTTGTATCGCTTTGTTTGCCCTAAGTTGGCAGGGTATGCTCAGACGTGAGTCCCTTGCTCACTTTGCCACTGGATTCAAGCTAGCCTGGCTGATGAAGGCTGAAATGCCAGAAACCGGTCCCAGGATCCTTGTGTCCGGTCCAGGGAAGACATGGCTTTGGCAGTTCGGGCTGACTGTTCCCAGGAGGCACAGGGTCAGACTGATTTGCATATGGCCATGTCTGAACTGTGGTGGAGGAGTGAGCTAAAGAATGGTGATGAATTAAACCCAGATCAGTTGACTGGGGGTGAGTGTTTGATTTGCTCAAGCGCTCCGTCCATCATCCCCTTTTGTATCGCTTTGTTCGCCCTAAGTTGGCAGGGTATGCTTAGACCTGAGTCCCTTGCTCACTTTGCCACTGGATTCAAGCTAGCCTGGCTGATGAAGGCTGAAATGCCAGAAACCGGTCCCAGGATCCTTGTGTCCGGTCCAGGGAAGACATGGCTTTGGCAGTTCGGGCTGACTGTTCCCAGGAGGCACAGGGTCAGACTGATTTGCATATGGCCATGTCTGAACTGTGGTGGAGGAGTGAGCTAAAGAATGGTGATGGATTAAACCCAGATCAGTTGACTAGGGGTGAGTGTTTGATTTGCTCAAGCACTCCGTCCATCATCCATCCCCTTTTGTATCACTTTGTTTGCCCTAAGTTGGCAGGGTATGCTCAGACGTGAGTCCCTTGCTCACTTTCCCACCGGATTCAAGCTAGCCTGGCTGATGACAGCTGATATGCTCGAAACCGGTCCGAGGATGCTTGTTTCCGGTCCAGGGAAGACATGGCTTTGGCAGTTCGGGCTGGACTGTTCCTATTAGGCACAGGGTAAGACTGATTTGCATATGGCCATGTCTGAACTGGGGTGGCAGAGTGAGCTAAAGAATGGTCATGGATTAAACTCAGATCAGTTGACTGGGGGTGAGTGTTTGATTTGCTCAAGCGCTCCGTCCATCATCCCCTTTTGTATCGCTTTGTTCGCCCTAAGTTATCAGGGTATGCTTAGACGTGAGTCCCTTGCTCACTTTGCCACTGGATTAAGGCTAGCCTGGCAGATGACGGCTGAAATGCCAGAAACCGGCCCCAGGATGCTTGTTTCCGGTCCATGGAAGACATGGCTGTGGCAGTTCGGGCTGGACTGTTTCCATGAGGCACAGGGTCAGACTGATTTCCATATAGCCATGTCTGCACTGGGGTGGCGGAGTGAGCTAAAGAATGGTGATGGATTAAACCCAGATCAGTTGACTAGGGGCGAGTGTTTGATTTGCTCAAGCACTCCGTCCATCATCCATCCCCTTTTGTATCGCTTTGTTTGCCCTAAGTTGTCAGGGTATGCTTAGACGTGAGTCCCTTGCTCACTTTGCCACTGGATTCAAGCTAGCCTGGCTGATGATGGCTGAAATGCCAGAAACCCGTCCCAGGATGCTTGTTTCCGGTCCAGGGAAGAAATGGCTTTGGCAGTTCGGGCTGAACTATTCCCATGAGGCACAGAGTCAGACTGATTTTCATATAGCCATGTCTGAACTGGGGTGGCGGAGTGAGCTAAAGAATGGTGATGGATTAAACCCAGATCAGTTGACTGGGGGTGAGTGTTTGATTTTCTCAAGCGCTCCGTCCATCATTCCCTTTTGTATCGCTTTGTTCGCCCTAAGTTGGCAGGGTATGCTCAGACGTTAGTCCCTTGCTCACTTTGCAACTGGATTCAAGCTAGCCTGGCTGATGAAGGCTGAAATGCCAGAAACCGGTCCCAGGATCCTTGTGTCCGGTCCAGGGAAGACATGGCTTTGGCAGTTCGGGCTGACTGTTCCCAGGAGGCACAGGGTCAGACTGCTTTGCATATGGCCATGACTGAACTGGGGTGGCGGAGTGAGCTAAAGAATGGTGATGAATTAAACCCAAGTCAGTTGACTTGGGGTGAGTATTTGATTTGCTCTAGCGCTCCATCCATCATCCCCTTTTGTATCGCTTTGTTCGCCCTAAGTTGGCAGGGTATGCTCAGACGTGAGTCCCTTGCTATCTTTTACGCTGGATTCTAGCTAGCCTGGCTGATGACGGCTAAAATGCCAGAAACCGGTCCCAGGATGCCTGTTTCCGGTCCAGGGAATACATGGCTTTGGCAGTTCGGGCTGGACTGTTCCCATGAGGCACAGGGTTAGACTGATTTGCATATGGCAATGTCTGAACTGGTGTGGCGGAGTGAGCTAAAGAATGGTGATGGATTAAACTCAGATCAGTTGACTGGGGGTGAGTGTTTGATTTGCTCAAGCGCTCCGTCCATCATCCCCTTTTGTATTGCTTTGTTCGCCCTAAGTTGGTTGGGTATTCTCAGACGTGAGTCCCTTGCTCACTTTGCCACTGGATTAAGGCTAGCCTGGCAGATGATGGCTGAAATGCCAGAAACCGGCCCCAGGATGCTTGTTTCCGGTCCATGGAAGACATGGCTGTGGCAGTTCGGGCTGGACTGTTCCCATGAGGCACAGGGTCAGACTGATTTGCTTATAGCCATGTCTGCACTGGGGTGGCGGAGTGAGCTAAAGAATGGTGATGGATTAAACCCAGATCAGTTGACTAGGGGTGAGTGTTTGATTTGCTCAAGCACTCCGTCCATCATCCCCTTTTGTATCTCTTTGTTCGCCCTAAGTTGGCAGGGTATGCTCAGACCTGAGTCCCTTGCTCACTTTGCCACTGGATTCAACCTAGCCTGGCTGATGACGGCTGAAATGTAAGCGTGGGCGGAAAATCCGTTCCGCTCGCGGATTTTGCGGATTTTCGGGAAATCCGCAATCCGCGAGATTTGCGGATTTCCCGCAAAATCCGCAAATTCGCACGCAGCGGATTTTTTTGGCGGCGCGCGGCGTTGGTGATACAATTTTTGCGGCGCGCGGCGTTTATCATCGTTTGCCGAGTTGTTTTTTTCGATAGTTTGCGAGTGCTGCGCCATTTTGGATCTTGCTGTGTGATCCCGCGGGAATTGGCGAGCGCGATTACGTCATCGCGGCTTGCCAGCGAGAGTTTGTCAACGCGAGTACGGCGAGATCACGTCTCGCGGTACTTCGCAAATTGCGAGATTTGAGATGCGGCGCGCGAAAATATAAATTTGCAATTCTGCACAAGAAATCCACCAGCAAGCAGCATAAACCTTCTAGAAATGATGATTTTTATGTGAATAACTCCTTAGTTTGACATTTGCCTGCACTTTTTTAGCGAGGAGTCCATTTTGGGGAGGGGGGCAGGGGGGTGGGAGGAAGGAAGTGCCCCATAGTCTTCAACTTCCTGTTCCTGTTCAGCAGGCTCCTCCCAGTGCTTTGTCCATCTCCTGGTCACTTTTCATTCGGATGTGGACCTGGAAGGATTACCTTTTGTGGATGCTGCTGGATCTTTGGATTTGAGGCCTTTTTGACTTTCTTTGGATCACTGTTGGATTAGAAATTTTACAAGTAAGTTTGTTTGGGGCATTACAGTTGCTGCAACAAAAATTTTGGGATTTTCGATTTTTTTGCTGTTTTGGGGCCTTTTCCCAGGGGTACTCAGTGGTGGGTGGACTGATTCTTTCTGTGGGTTGTCTTGAATTTAAACATCATGGAGGCCATAGATGAATTGGGATTGTGCTGATTTTTCTGTGTTTTTCGATTTTTTTTTTTTGTAAAATTTTGTGTTTTTCGATTTTTGACCTGTTGTTGGGGCCTTGACCAGGGGTAGTGAGTGGTGCATGGGGCCTAGTCTTTCTGTGGGCTGTCTTGAATTTAAACATCATGGATGGAATGGGATTGTGCTGATTTTGCAGTGTTTTTCGATTTTTGGGGGTGTTCATGGGGAGGGACATGCCATGTGGCTGGTGGCCATTTTGAGTGCAGCTACAGGCACTGGCCATGTGCTGGCAGGCAAGTGGCCATTTTAAATGCAGGCTTTGTTGTTAGGCCTCCAACCATTTTGCCTACTTTTCAACCTTTATTTATGCCAGGGGTAGTGAGTCTTGCATGGGCCTAGTATTTCTGTGGGTTGTCTTGAATTTAAACATCATGGAGGCCATAGATGAATTGGGATTGTGCTGATTTTTCTGTGTTTTTCGATTTTTTTTTTTTGTAAAATTTTGTGTTTTTCGATTTTTGACCTGTTGTTGGGGCCTTGACCAGGGGTAGTGAGTGGTGCATGGGGCCTAGTCTTTCTGTGGGCTGTCTTGAATTTAAACATCATGGATGGAATGGGATTGTGCTGATTTTGCAGTGTTTTTCGATTTTTGGGGGTGTTCATGGGGAGGGACATGCCATGTGGCTGGTGGCCATTTTGAGTGCAGCTACAGGCACTTGCCATGTGCTGGCAGGCAAGTGGCCATTTTGAATGCAGGCTTTGTTGTTAGGCCTCCAACCATTTTGCCTACTTTTCAACCTTTATTTATGCCAGGGGTAGTGAGTCTTGCATGGGCCTAGTATTTCTGTGGGTTGTCTTGAATTTAAACATCATGGAGGCCATAGATGAATTGGGATTGTGCTGATTTTTCTGTGTTTTTCGATTTTTTTTTTTTGTACAATTTTGTGTTTTTCGATTTTTGACCTGTTGTTGGGGCCTTGACCAGGGGTAGTGAGTGGTGCATGGGGCCTAGTCTTTCTGTGGGCTGTCTTGAATTTAAACATCATGGATGGAATGGGATTGTGCTGATTTTGCAGTGTTTTTCGATTTTTGGGGGTGTTCATGGGGAGGGACATGCCATGTGGCTGGTGGCCATTTTGAGTGCAGCTACAGGCACTGGCCATGTGCTGGCAGGCAAGTGGCCATTTTGAATGCAGGCTTTGTTGTTAGGCCTCCAACCATTTTGCCTACTTTTCAACCTTTATTTATGCCAGGGGTAGTGAGTCTTGCATGGGCCTAGTATTTCTGTGGGTTGTCTTGAATTTAAACATCATGGAGGCCATAGATGAATTGGGATTGTGCTGATTTTTCTGTGTTTTTCGATTTTTTTTTGTGTAAAATTTTGTGTTTTTCGATTTTTGACCTGTTGTTGGGGCCTTGACCAGGGGTAGTGAGTGGTGCATGGGGCCTAGTCTTTCTGTGGGCTGTCTTGAATTTAAACATCATGGATGGAATGGGATTGTGCTGATTTTGCAGTGTTTTTCGATTTTTGGGGGTGTTCATGGGGAGGGACATGCCATGTGGCTGGTGGCCATTTTGAGTGCAGCTACAGGCACTGGCCATGTGCTGGCAGGCAAGTGGCCATTTTGAATGCAGGCTTTGTTGTTAGGCCTCCAACCATTTTGCCTACTTTTCAACCTTTATTTATGCCAGGGGTAGTGAGTCTTGCATGGGCCTAGTATTTCTGTGGGTTGTCTTGAATTTAAACATCATGGAGGCCATAGATGAATTGGGATTGTGCTGATTTTTCTGTGTTTTTCGATTTTTTTTTGTGTAAAATTTTGTGTTTTTCGATTTTTGACCTGTTGTTGGGGCCTTGACCAGGGGTAGTGAGTGGTGCATGGGGCCTAGTCTTTCTGTGGGCTGTCTTGAATTTAAACATCATGGATGGAATGGGATTGTGCTGATTTTGCAGTGTTTTTCGATTTTTGGGGGTGTTCATGGGGAGGGACATGCCATGTGGCTGGTGGCCATTTTGAGTGCAGCTACAGGCACTGGCCATGTGCTGGCAGGCAAGTGGCCATTTTGAATGCAGGCTTTGTTGTTAGGCCTCCAACCATTTTGCCTACTTTTCAACCTTTATTTATGCCAGGGGTAGTGAGTCTTGCATGGGCCTAGTATTTCTGTGGGTTGTCTTGAATTTAAACATCATGGAGGCCATAGATGAATTGGGATTGTGCTGATTTTTCTGTGTTTTTCGAATTTTTTTTTTTGTACAATTTTGTGTTTTTCGATTTTTGACCTGTTGTTGGGGCCTTTTCACCAGGGGTATTTGAGTCTAGCATGGGCCTAGTCTTTCTGTGGGCTGTCTTGAATTTAAACATCATGGAGGCCATGGATGGAATAGGATTGTGCTGATTTAGCAGTGTTTTTCGATTTTTGGGGGTGTTCATGGGGAGGGACATGCCATGTGGCTGGTGGCCATTTTGAGTGCAGCTACAGGCACTGGCCATGTGCTTGGCAGGCAAGTGGCCATTTTGAATGCAGGCTTTGTTGTTAGGCCTCCAACCATTTTGCCTACTTTTCAACCTTTATTTATGCCCAGGGGTAGTGAGTCTTGCATGGGCCTAGTCTTTCTGTGGGTTGTCTTGAATTTAAACATTATGGAGGGCATGGATGGATTGGGATTGTGCTGATTTTGCAGTGTTTTTCGATTTTTTTGTGCTCTATAACTGAACTGATGTTCCTCTGTCTTCCATTTTTTTTAGGTGCACAAGACTCAAGAGAACCACCAGTGCCAGGAAGAAGTCCTGCAGCGGTGTGTGTGTGCAGCATAACGTCACGCGACGTCACGTCTGGCCTCAGACAACTCTACAATTCGTGCAACTGCGGCCTGCTGTCTGACCTGCTCTGAAGAAGATGGCCCCGCCCCCAAAGAAAGTTCTCCGTAGCTCCTCTAGCAAGAAAGTTGCTAGTAAGGAGCAGAAGAAGCAAGTTACCAAGGAGGCTGGTGTGTCACCCGCCACTTTTTTTGGGAGCAAAAGAAAAAGTACGCCTGCAGCAGCAGGATCTGCTGGGGACCAACCTGAGAGCAGCACCCCTGCTCCATTGGGTTCAGTGCCTCCACCACCACGCCAACTTAAGTCAAAGCCCTTGAGTGCTTCAGAGGCAGTCAGTGTACTTCTCCAATCACCATCGACCAGTGATGTTGGCTCATCGCAAGAAAGTAGCAGCAATGTCCCTGAATCAACACAGGTTGTTGTAACTCATCTGACAAGTGTTGAACAACCACAGCCGCAACAACAACACCATGTGCAAGTACACGCCCAAGTACATGTGGAAGGAGAGGCAGCAAAAGGAGATGCGCAAGCAAAGGTGCATGGACGTTCACAAGTGCCCACAATAGTTGTTCCTCCCGAAGTAGGGGCACATTTGGAAATCGACAATGAAGCTGAGGTATCATTGGAAGCCACTCCTCCTGATGATCATTCATTGTCTTCCACATCCCTAGCAAGGAAAAGATCAAGGGGGGTGTCTACATCTTCTTCAAGCCCACCTCGTTCTGGTGCAAGTGATCTGTCTTGGGAACCACGACAACTGCGGTCTGACAGTGAGGCAGAGGCACACCATGATCTGCCACCGGTACCTAAGCGTAAAAGGAAGGTCGTCCAAAAACTCAAACCTATGGAGTGTGATGAGGCTCAACAAGAAGTGACAGATACTGCTGGTGATGAAGCCTCTCACGATGACGACGAGGCAGTCATCACAAAGGTCACTGCAGCCCCACCGGGCATGCAGCAAAGAGACATTTTGACCCTATCCCGAGAAGCTGCTGAGCGTGATGATGATGTCGGCGAGGAGGCAATGGAAATGGAATCATTAGATTTGGAGTTAAGTAGTACACCAAAACCTACCGCTTCCATATTTCTTCCTCGCAAGAAGGTACCCACCTCGTCCTCGACCTCAATTCGTGGTGGTGAAAGTGCAAAACGTACTGAAGTTCGGCAATCCACATCCTCCACTTCATCTGTCATTAGCAGCAGGACCACCACCACCAGTATCGACGCCTCCTCCGGCGGCGGCCCCCGAAGACATTTCAAGTCTCCAGTTTGGGACTTCTTTAGTGTTTGCCCAAAAAAGGCAAACGTAGCCATTTGTAGCCTTTGTAAGCTTCGATATAGTCGTGGTAAGCTTGGTTCTAACTATGGTACCGGAGGCCAGAGAGGTCATCTTGAGAGAAGGCACCCTCTCGAATGGTTTCCGCACCTAGAGGCGGTCAAGAAAGCCGGAATTGCACGTAATGAAAACGTTGATTTGTCATCTGCTGATGACGAGGAGGTAGAAGAAGACGATCCAAACACTTCACTTACACCCAGTTCCCATGTCAGCAGCACACCCCATGGGAGCCACACTAAGAGTGTGGGAGAGAGTGAGACATCAATGCGGAAAAGTTCATCAGCGAGCGTAACTGGGTCGAAGAGATCATCATCCCGTAAATCATTGGTCCAGGGCAACATTAAAAAGATGTTGTTTACAGAAGCGCAATATGAACGCAACCACCCAATGACCCGTCTGTATAACACTAAGCTGGCTAAAATGCTAGCTCTGGACCTTCTCCCTTTTTCTTTTGTCGAAGGGGTTGGTTTTCTAGAATTAGTGGCAGTGCTCTGCCCTAAATGGAAGGTTCCTAGCCGGTTCTATTTTGCCCGAGTTGCGGTTCCAGCACTACATGAAGATGTTCTGAAGGCGATTGGGGCAGCTTTGCAGAAGAGTGCTGTTCACACTATACATCTGACAACAGACATGTGGACCAGTGGCGCAGGCGCTGATTACATGTGCATCACTGCACACTGGGTCTCTTTTTCAGGGGCTAAAGCAAAGCTAAACTCAGGTGTTGACACTAACACTGTTTTTAAAGGTGCTCGGAAACATGCAACACTAGCCATGTTTGGTTTGGAGAAACGTCACACAGCAGAAAACATTTTGGATGTCTTTAACACAAAGGTCCTTAACTGTCTGTCCCCACTAAAACGCAAGGTTGGTTATGTTTCCACGGACAATGGCTCCAATATAGTTAAGGCCATGAGGGACGGTTACTATTTCAGAGTGCCGTGTTTGGCGCACTGTATAAACCTGGTTGTCCAAAAATTCTTGGGTAATAAAGACAGTGCAGCGTGCAGTGTATTGGAGAACTGCCGAAAAATTTGCAAGCATTTCAGGCATTCTTTTAAGGCCCGCAAGCAGCTGAGGAGCATGCTATATCAATGTCAAATGCCAGTGAAAGCACTCATCCAGGAGGTGGTAACACGTTGGAACTCAACCTTCTACATGCTTGAGCGTCTGTATGAGCAGTATACGCAACTCGATCAATATTTCTTGAAAGAGGGTATAGAGGAGCTGAGGATGGGTGGGCCGCAATGGAACATAGTTGAAAGCCTAACACGCATGCTTCGTCCTTTTGAGGTCTTCACGCGTGCAGTCAGCAAGGAGGACTCTAATTTGGGAAAAGCTATCCCATTGTTGTACATGCTGGAGGACCAACTGAAGGAGGTGTGTTCTGTGTTTCGAAAAGATGACAAAAAGAAAGGCTCTTCTTTGCTTCTGGCTGAGCAATTATTAGAGCTCCTACAAGGTGATGAACGTCTTCAAAAGATCCACTCAGAACAGCATTACATTTGTGCTACTATTCTGGATCCACGCTACAAAAAGGCGCTGGCAGGCAGAGCATTCTTTGCTTTTGCTGATGAAGATGTTACAAAGTACAAACGTTGGCTAGCCTTGTCAGCCAAGAAGTTTGAAACAGAACGGCTGGAAATTGAAGGAAATGGCAGTACATCAGCAGGCCATCCCCAGTCAAAACAATCCACTTCTGCACCTGTGGCTGTGGCACAAGTGACCTCTCAGCCGTTAAAGACACCGGCAACCGCATCATCTGCACGAAAGACAGCAGAAACATTGGAGGCTGAAGAGGATTGGCTAGCTCTGCGTGGGTTTGGTTCTCAAAAGGCCAGAGGCACAGCAAGAGCTACGCAAAGTGGAGGAACCTTGGAGGAGGACCTTGAGTCGATGGTGAAGGACTATCTGAATGACTCCACAGAGGTCTATGTTAATTCTGACCCATTGGCGTATTGGCATGGGAAAAAAGAATTGTGGCCACAGCTCACCAACCTGGCTTTAAACTACTTGTCTTGCCCACTCGCAAGTGTGTCTTCTGAACGGGTTTTCAGTGCGGCTGGTGGGATTGTAACTCCCAAACGGAGCCGCCTCTCGCCCAAAAATGTGGAGAGGTTAACAATGATCAAGATGAATCAGCACCTCATACCACCAGATATAAGAGTACGAGAGAGCGTGCCGGATGAAGAGGAGGTGGCCAGCACCATAGATGAGGGAATTTCTACTCTGTCAGGTGGCACTGACCTCACCCGGGCTGAATTCGCAGAGTATGATGACGAAGCCTTATTCTTATTCCTGGACCGTGATTCCGACTTCGAGCCCTGAAAATGAGACAACGAATCAATAACTTTCTTTTTCATCCTTATTCACTTTTATTCCTGTGTGTCTGTCTTTCTTTGTTGTGCACAGTTAATATAATTCAAACTTTAATCAGATTATCACAAAGACAAGCCCATCAGCAGAACTGTCTTCACTTGTTTGCTAATTTATTTGAAGGTGCCGCAGTCTGCATTCCTCAGGTTCACAAGTTCAGAAGAACATGCTCCTCTATCCTCCTCCTCCAGACTCCTATTTCCATCAAAGCAGAGGGCTGGTTTACGCCCAATGAAGAAAGACTCAGCACTTGTGGGGGTGTTGTTCTACCTCTTTGCAGGTGAGTTGACGGGTCTGGGGCCATTGCTGGGAAGCACTAAAAGTGGTTTGTGCCAAATCCGAGGCGGAAATTTTTTTGTGTTTTTGATGACTTGCTTGCCTTTGAGGTGCTCTTAGGGGGGGTTCCGTCTGTTTGTGGGTGAGTTTCATGGTCTGAGAGCATTGCTGGGACACTCTAATCTTGATTGCATTTGCTTTTCAGGAAATCCGTCGTGCCAACCCCGACTTATGGCCTAGCTACGCAGCGCGTTTGGACCGAAGGCCCAGAAATATTGCAAGTATGAGATTTTGCTTTTGGCCTGTTTGGGGGTGTTATGCTTCTTGGCGGGTGGGTTGCCGGGTCTTGGGGCATTCCTGGGAAGGTCTAATACCGGGTAGAAGTGGTTGGGACAAAATCCAGGCCGATTTTTTTTTGGGCTATTTCAGACATTTTGCTCTATGTAGCGTTTTCGGGGGCCTGTTTGGGGGGCTTGCTGGTGTTTGCGGGTGAGTTTCGTGGTCTGGGAGCACTGCTGGGACACTCTAATCTTGATTGCATTTGCTTTTCAGGAAATCCGTCGTGCCAACCCCGACTTATGGCCTAGCTACGCAGCGCGTTTGGACCGAAGGCCCAGAAATATTGCAAGTATGAGATTTTGCTTTTGGCCTGTTTGGGGGTGTTATGCTTCTTGGCGGGTGGGTTGCCGGGTCTTGGGGCATTCCTGGGAAGGTCTAATACCGGGTAGAAGTGGTTGGGACAAAATCCAGGCCGATTTTTTTTTGGGCTATTTCAGACATTTTGCTCTATGTAGCGTTTTCGGGGGCCTGTTTGGGGGGCTTGCTGGTGTTTGCGGGTGAGTTTCGTGGTCTGGGAGCACTGCTGGGACACTCTAATCTTGATTGCATTTGCTTTTCAGGAAATCCGTCGTGCCAACCCCGACTTATGGCCTAGCTACGCAGCGCGTTTGGACCGAAGGCCCAGAAATATTGCAAGTATGAGATTTTGCTTTTGGCCTGTTTGGGGGTGTTATGCTTCTTGGCGGGTGGGTTGCCGGGTCTTGGGGCATTCCTGGGAAGGTCTAATACCGGGTAGAAGTGGTTGGGACAAAATCCAGGCCGATTTTTTTTTGGGCTATTTCAGACATTTTGCTCTATGTAGCGTTTTCGGGGGCCTGTTTGGGGGGCTTGCTGGTGTTTGCGGGTGAGTTTCGTGGTCTGGGAGCACTGCTGGGACACTCTAATCTTGATTGCATTTGCTTTTCAGGAAATCCGTCGTGCCAACCCCGACTTATGGCCTAGCTACGCAGCGCGTTTGGACCGAAGGCCCAGAAATATTGCAAGTATGAGATTTTGCTTTTGGCCTGTTTGGGGGTGTTATGCTTCTTGGCGGGTGGGTTGCCGGGTCTTGGGGCATTCCTGGGAAGGTCTAATACCGGGTAGAAGTGGTTGGGACAAAATCCAGGCCGATTTTTTTTTGGGCTATTTCAGACATTTTGCTCTATGTAGCGTTTTCGGGGGCCTGTTTGGGGGGCTTGCTGGTGTTTGCGGGTGAGTTTCGTGGTCTGGGAGCACTGCTGGGACACTCTAATCTTGATTGCATTTGCTTTTCAGGAAATCCGTCGTGCCAACCCCGACTTATGGCCTAGCTACGCAGCGCGTTTGGACCGAAGGCCCAGAAATATTGCAAGTATGAGATTTTGCTTTTGGCCTGTTTGGGGGTGTTATGCTTCTTGGCGGGTGGGTTGCCGGGTCTTGGGGCATTCCTGGGAAGGTCTAATACCGGGTAGAAGTGGTTGGGACAAAATCCAGGCCGATTTTTTTTTGGGCTATTTCAGACATTTTGCTCTATGTAGCGTTTTCGGGGGCCTGTTTGGGGGGCTTGCTGGTGTTTGCGGGTGAGTTTCGTGGTCTGGGAGCACTGCTGGGACACTCTAATCTTGATTGCATTTGCTTTTCAGGAAATCCGTCGTGCCAACCCCGACTTATGGCCTAGCTACGCAGCGCGTTTGGACCGAAGGCCCAGAAATATTGCAAGTATGAGATTTTGCTTTTGGCCTGTTTGGGGGTGTTATGCTTCTTGGCGGGTGGGTTGCCGGGTCTTGGGGCATTCCTGGGAAGGTCTAATACCGGGTAGAAGTGGTTGGGACAAAATCCAGGCCGATTTTTTTTTGGGCTATTTCAGACATTTTGCTCTATGTAGCGTTTTCGGGGGCCTGTTTGGGGGGCTTGCTGGTGTTTGCGGGTGAGTTTCGTGGTCTGGGAGCACTGCTGGCTATATATACTTTACTTTGCAAGAGGTTTGAAGCAAATCCATGGTGGCTGAGGGGACTTAGGGCCTAGCTGCAGAGCGCGCGCGGAGTGATTTGGGAAATTTGTGAAAAAGTGACTAAGTCCCCATTTTTGTACTTTTGCTCTTTGGCTGTTTGGGGGTCTTCTACTCGTTTTCTCCTGGGTTGACGGCTCTGGGGCCATTGCTGGGAAGCTCTAATACCGGATAAAAGTGTTTTGGACCAAATCCCAGGCGGAATTTTTTTTGTGTTTTTGATGACTTGCTTGCCTTTGAGGTGCTCTTAGGGGGGGTTCCGTCTGTTTGCGGGTGAGTTTCGTGGTCTGGGAGCACTGCT